>NC_092707.1:221762990-222062990 GCF_047496885.1 Scyliorhinus torazame
TCCATTCTCTCTCTATCAGACCCCACTCCATTCTCTCTCCATCCGTCCCCACTCCATTCTCTCTCTAACAGTCCCCACTCCATTCTCTCTCTATCCGTCCCCACTCCATTCCCTTTCTATCCGTCCCTACTCCATTCTCTCTCTATCCGATCCCACTCCATTCTCTCTCTATCCGTCCCCACTCCATTCCCTCTCTATCCGTCCCCACTCCATTCCCTCTCTATCCGTCCCCACTCCATTCCCTCTCTATCCGTCCCCACTCCATTCCCGCTCTATCCATCCGCACTCCATTTCCTCTCTAACCGTCCCCACTCCCTTCTCTCTCTATCCGTCCCCACTCCATTCTCTCTCTATCCGTCCCCACTCCATTCCCTTTCTATCCGTCCCTACTCCATTCTCTCTCTATCCGTCCCCACTCCATTCCCTCTCGATCCATCCCCACTCCATTCTCTCTCTATCCGTCCCCACTCCATTCACTCTATCTCCGTCCCCACTCCATTCCCTATCTACCCGTCCCCACACCAGTATTTCTCTATCCGCCCCCACTCCATTCTCTCTCCATCTGTCCCCACTCCATTCCCTCTCTATCCATCCCCACTCACTTCTCTCTCTATCCGTCCCCACTCCATTCTCTCTCCATCCGTCCCCACTCCATTCCCTTTTATCCGTCCCCACTCCATTCCCTCTCTATCCGTCCCCACTCCATTCCCTCTCTATCCGTCCCCACTCCATTCCCTCTCTATCCGTCCCCACTTCATTCCCGCTCTATCCGACCCCACTCCATTCTCTCTCTATCCGTCCCCACTCGATTCCCTCTCTATCCGTCCCCACTCCATTCCCTCTCCATCCGTCCCCACTCCATTCCCTCCCTATCCGTCCCCACTCCACTCTCCATCTGACCCCACTCCATTCTCTCTCCATCCATCCCCACTCCATATTTTCTCTATCCGTCCCCACTCCCTTCTCTCTCTATCCGTCCCCACTCCATTCACTTTCTATCCGTCCCCACTCCATTCCCACTCTATCCATCCCCACTACATTCCCTCTCTATCCGTCCCCACTCCATTCTCTCTATATCCGTCCCCACTCCATTCTCTCTCTATCCGTCCGCACTCCATTCTCTCTCTATCCGTCCCCACTCCATTCTTCTCTATCCGTCCCCGCTCCATTCTCACTCTATCCTTCCCCACTCCATTTTCTGTCTATCCGTCCCCACTCCATTCCCTCTCTATCCATCCCCACTCCATTCCCGCTCTATCCGTCCCCACTCCATTCAATCTCTATCCGTCCCCACTCGATTCCCTCTCTCTCCGTCCCCATTCCATTCTCTCTATCTGCCCTGACTCCATTCCCTCTCTTCCGTCCCCACTCCATTCTCCCTCTATCCGTCCCCACTCCATTCTCTCTCTATCCGTCCCCGCTCCATCCTCTCTCGATCCATCCCCACTCCATTCTCTCTCTATCCGTCCCCACTCCATTCACTCTATCTCCGTCCCCACTCCATTCCCTCTCTACCCGTCCCCACACCATTATTTCTCTATCCGCCCCCACTCCGTTCTCTCTCCATCTGTCCCCACTCCATTCCCTCTCTATCCATCCCCACTCCCTTCTCTCTCTATCCGTCCCCACTCCATTCTCTCTCCATCCGTCCCCACTCCATTCCCTTTCTATCCGTCCCTACTCCATTCTCTCTCTATCCGTCCCCACTCCATTCTCTCTCTATCTGTCCCCACATATTCCCTCTCTAGCCGTCCCCACTCCATTCCCTCTCTATCCGTCCCCACTCCATTCCCTCTCTATCCGTCCCCACTCCATTCCCTCTCTATCCGTCCCCACTTCATTCCCGCTCTATCCGACCCCACTCCATTCTCTCTCTATCCGTCCCCACTCGATTCCCTCTCTATCCGTCCCCACTCCATTCCCTCTCCATCCGTCCCCACTCCATTCCCTCCATTTCCGTCCCCACTCCATTCTCTCTCTAACCGTCCCCACTCCATTCTCTCTCCATCTGTCCCCACTCCATTCCCTCTCCATCTGTCCCCACTCCATTCCCGATCTATCCCTCCCCACTCGATTCTCTCTCTATCCGACCCCATTCCATTCTCTCTCTATCAGACTCCACTCCATTCTCTCTCCATCCGTCCCCACTCCATTCTCTCTCTAACAGTCCCCACTCCATTCCCTCTCTATCCGTCCCCGCTCCATCCTCTCTCGATCCATCCCCACCCCATTCTCTCTCTATCCGTCCCCACTCCATTCACTCTATCTCCATCCCCACTCCATTCCCTCTCTACCCGTCCCCACACCATTATTTCTCTATCCGCCCCCACTCCATTCTCTCTCCATCTGTCCCCACTCCATTCCCTCTCCATTTGTCCCCACTCCATTCCCGATCTATCCCTCCCCACTCGATTCTCTCTCTATCCGACCCCATTCCATTCTCTCTCCATCAGACCCCACTCCATTCTCTCTCCATCCGTCCCCACTCCATTCACTTTCTATCCGTCCCCACTCCATTCCCACTCTATCCATCCCCACTCCATTCCCTCTCTATCCGTCCCCACTCCATTCTCTCTCTATCCGTCCCCACTCCATTCTCTCTCTATCCGTCCGCACTCCATTCTCTCTCTATCCGTCCCCACTCCATTCTTCTCTATCCGTCCCCGCTCCATTCTCACTCTATCCTTCCCCACTCCATTTTCTGTCTATCCGTCCCCACTCCATTCTCCCTGTCTCCGTCCCCACTCCATTCCCTCTCTACCCGTCCCCACTCCATTTTTTCTCTATCCGCCCCCACTCCATTCCCTCTCTATCCATCCCCACTCCATTCCCGCTCTATCCGTCCCCACTCCATTCACTCTCTATCCGTCCCCACTCGATTCCCTCTCTATCCGTCCCCATTCCATTCTCTCTATCTGCCCTGACTCCATCCCCTCTCTTCTGTCCCCACTCCATTCTCCCTCTATCCGTCCCCACTCCATTCTCTCTCTATCCGTCCCCGCTCCATCCTCTCTCGATCCATCCCCACTCCATTCTCTCTCTATCCGTCCCCACTCCATTCACTCTATCTCTGTCCCCACTCCATTCCCTCTCTACCCGTCCCCACACCATTATTTCTCTATCCGCCCCCACTCCATTCTCTCTCCATCTGTCCCCACTCCATTCCCTCTCTATCCATCCCCACTCCCATCTCTCTCTATCCGTCCCCACTCCATTCTCTCTCCATCCGTCCCCACTCCATTCCCTTTCTATCCGTCCCTACTCCATTCTCTCTCTATCCGTCCCCACTCCATTCTCTCTCTATCCGTCCCCACTCCATTCCCTCTCTAGCCGTCCCCACTCCATTCCCTCTCTATCCGTCCCCACTCCATTCCCTCTCTATCCGTCCCCACTCCATTCCCTCTCTATCCGTCCCCACTTCATTCCCGCTCTATCCGACCCCACTCCATTCTCTCTCTATCCGTCCCCACTCGATTCCCTCTCTATCCGTCCCCACTCCATTCCCTCTCCATCCGTCCCCACTCCATTCCCTCCCTATCCGTCCCCACTCCATTCTCTCTCTAACCGTCCCCACTCCATTCTCTCTCCATCTGTCCCCACTCCATTCCCTCTCCACCTGTCCCCACTCCATTCCCGATCTATCCCTCCCCACTCGATTCTCTCTCTATCCGACCCCATTCCATTCTCTCTCTATCAGACCCCACTCCATTCTCTCTCCATCCGTCCCCACTCCATTCTCTCTCTAACAGTCCCCACTCCATTCCCTCTCTATCCGTCCCCGCTCCATCCTCTCTCGATCCATCCCCACTCCATTCTCTCTCTATCCGTCCCCACTCCCTTCACTCTATCTCCGTCCCCACTCCATTCCCTCTCTACCCGTCCCCACACCATTATTTCTCTATCCGCCCCCACTCCATTCTCTCTCCATCTGTCCCCACTCCATTCCCTCTCCATCTGTCCCCACTCCATTCCCGATCTATCCCTCCCCACTCGATTCTCTCTCTATCCGACCCCATTCCATTCTCTCTCTATCAGACCCCACTCCATTCTCTCTCCATCCGTCCCCACTCCATTCTCTCTCTAACAGTCCCCACTCCATTCCCTCTATCCGTCCCCGCTCCATCCTCTCTCGATCCATCCCCACTCCATTCTCTCTCTATCCGTCCCCACTCCATTCACTCTATCTCCATCCCCACTCCATTCCCTCTCTACCCGTCCCCACACCATTATTTCTCTATCCGCCCCCACTCCATTCTCTCTCCATCTGTCCCCACTCCATTCCCTCTCCATCTGTCCCCACTCCATTCCCGATCTATCCCTCCCCACTCGATTCTCTCTCTATCCGACCCCATTCCATTCTCTCTCTATCAGACCCCACTCCATTCTCTCTCCATCCGTCCCCACTCCATTCACTTTCTATCCGTCCCCACTCCATTCCCACTCTATCCATCCCCACTCCATTCCCTCTCTATCCGTCCCCACTCCATTCTCTCTATATCCGTCCCCACTCCATTCTCTCTCTATCCGTCCGCACTCCATTCTCTCTCTATCCGTCCGCACTCCATTCCCTCTCTATCCGTCCCCACTCCATTCTCTCTCTATCCGTCCGCACTCCATTCTCTCTCTATCCGTCCCCACTCCATTCTTCTCTATCCGTCCCCGCTCCATTCTCACTCTATCCTTCCCCACTCCATTTTCTGTCTATCCGTCCCCACTCCATTCTCCCTGTCTCCGTCCCCACTCCATTCCCTCTCTACCCGTCCCCACTCCATTTTTTCTCTATCCGCCCCCACTCCATTCCCTCTCTATCCATCCCCACTCCATTCCCGCTCTATCCGTCCCCACTCCATACACTCTCTATCCGTCCCCACTCGATTCCCTCTCTATCCGTCCCCATTCCATTCTCTCTATCTGCCCTGACTCCATTCCCTCTCTTCCGTCCCCACTCCATTCTCCCTCCATCCGTCCCCACTCCATTCTCTCTCTATCCGTCCCCGCTCCATCCTCTCTCGATCCATCCCCACTCCATTCTCTCTCTATCCGTCCCCACTCCATTCACTCTATCTCCGTCCCCACTCCATTCCCTCTCTATCCGTCCCCACACCATTATTTCTCTATCCGCCCCCACTCCATTCTCTCTCCATCTGTCCCCACTCCATTCCCTCTCTATCCATCCCCACTCCCTTCTCTCTCTATCCGTCCCCACTCCATTCTCTCTCCATCCGTCCCCACTCCATTCCTTTTCTATCCGTCCCTACTCCATTCTCTCTCTATCCGTCCCCACTCCATTCTCTCTCTATCCGTCCCCACTCCATTCCCTCTCTAGCCGTCCCCACTCCATTCCCTCTCTATCCGTCCCCACTCCATTCCCTCTCTATCCGTCCCCACTCCATTCCCTCTCCATCCGTCCCCACTCCATTCCCTCCCTATCCGTCCCCACTCCATTCTCTCTCTAACCATCCCCACTCCATTCTCTCTCCATCTGTCCCCACTCCATTCCCTCTCCATCTGTCCCCACTCCATTCCCGATCTATCCCTCCCCACTCGATTCTCTCTCTATCCGACCCCATTCCATTCTCTCTCTATCAGACCCCACTCCATTCTCTCTCCATCCGTCCCCACTCCATTCTCTCTCTAACAGTCCCCACTCCATTCCCTCTCTATCCGTCCCCGCTCCATCCTCTCTCGATCCATCCCCACTCCATTCTCTCTCTATCCGTCCCCACTCCATTCACTCTATCTCCGTCCCCACTCCATTCCCTCTCTACCCGTCCCCACACCATTATTTCTCTGTCCGCCCCCACTCCATTCTCTCTCCATCTGTCCCCACTCCATTCCCTCTCTATCCATCCCCACTCCCTTCTCTCTCTATCCGTCCCCACTCCATTCTCTCTCCATCCGTCCCCACTCCATTCCTTCTCCATCTGTCCCCACTCCATTCTCTCTCTCTCCGTCCCCACTCCATTCTCTCTCTATCCGTCCCCACTCCATTCCCTCTCTATCCGTCCCCACTCCATTCCCTCTCTATCCGCCCCCACTCCATTCTCTCTCTATCCGTCCCCACTCGATTCCCTCTGTACCCGTCCTCACTCCATTCCCTCTCTATCCGTCCCCACTCCCTTCTCACTCTATCCGTCCCCACACCATTCTCTCTCTATCCGTCCCCACTGAATTCCCTTTCTATCCGTCCCTACTCCATTCTATCTCTATCCGTCCCCACTCCATTCCCTCTCTATCCGTCCCCACTCAATTCCCTCTCTATCCGTCCCCACTCCATTCTCTCTCTATCCGTCCCCTCTCCATTCCCTCTCTATCCGTCCCTACTCCATTCCCTCTCTATCTGTCCCCACTCCATTCCCGATCTATCCCTCCCCACTCGATTCTCTCTATCCGACCCCACTCCATTCTCTCACCATCCGTCCCCACTCCATTCCCTCTCTATCCGTCCCCACTCCATTCCCGCTCTATCCATCCCCACTCCCTTCTCTCTCTATCCGTTCCCACTCCCTTCTCTCTCCATCCGTCCCCACTCCATTCTCTCTCCATCCGTCCCCACTCCATTCCCTTTCTATCCGTCCCTCCTCCATTCTCTCTCTATCCGTCCCCACTCCATTCACTCTCTATCCGTCCCCACTACATTCCCTCTCTATCCGTCCCCACTCCATTCACTCTCTATCCGTCCCCACTCCATTCCCTCTCTATCCGTCCCCACTCCATTCCCTCTCTATCCGTCCACACTCCATTCCCTCTCTATCCGTCCCCACTCAATTCCCGCTCCATCCATCCCCACTACATTCCCTCTCTATCCGTCCCCACTCCATTCTCTCTCCATCCTTCCCCACTCCATTCCCTTTTTATCCGTCCCCTCTCCATTCTCTCTCTAACCGTCCCCACTCCATTCCCTCTCTATCCGTCCCCACTCCATTCCCGCTCTATCCATCCCCACTCCATTTCCTCTCTAACCGTCCCCACTACCTTCTCTCTCTATCGGTCCTCACTACATTCTCTCTCCATCCGTCCCCACTCCATTACCTTTCTATCCGTCCCTACTCCATTCTCTCTCTATCCGTCCCCACTCCATTCCCTCTCGATCCGTCCCCACTCCATTCCCTCTCTATCCGTCCCCACTCCATTCTCTCTCTATCTGTCACCACTCCATTCTCTCTCTATCCGTCCGCACTCCATTCCCTCCCTATCCGTCCCCACGCCATTCCCTCCCTATCCGTCCCCACTCCATTCTCTCTCTAACTGTCATCACTCCATTCTCTCTCCATCTGTCCCCACTCCATTCCCTCTCCATCTGTCCCCACTCCATTCCCGATCAATCCCTCCCCACTCGATTCTCTCTCTGTCCGACCCCATTCCATTCTCTCTCTATCAGACCCCACTCCATTCTCTCTCCATCCGTCCCCACTCCATTCCCTCTCTATCCGTCCACACTCCATTCCCCCTCTATCCATCCCCACTCCATCCCCTCTTATCCGTCCCCACTCCCTTCTCTCTCTATCCGTCCCCACTCCATTCACTTTCTATCCGTCCCCACTCCATTCTGTCTCTAACCGTCCCCACTCCATTCCCTCTCTATCAGTCCCCACTCCATTCCCACTTTATCCATCCCCACTCCATTCCCTCTCTATCCGTCCCCACTCCATTCTCTCTCCATCCGTCCCCACTCCATTCCCTTTCTATCCGTCCCTACTCCATTCTCTCTCTCTCCGTCCCCACTCCATTCTCTCTCTATCCGTCCCCACTCCCTTCTCTCTCTATCCGTCCCCACTCCATTCTCTCTCTATCCGTCCCCACTCCATTCCCTTTCTATCCGTCCCTACTCCATTCTATCTCTATCCGTCCCCACTCCATTCCCTCTCCATCCGTCCCCACTCCATTCCCTCCCTATCCGTCCCGACTCCATTCTCTCTCTAACCGTCCCCACTCGATTATCTCTCCATCAGTCCCCACTCCATTCCCTCTCCATCTGTCCCCACTCCATTCCCGATCTATCCCTCCCCACTCGATTCTCTCTCTATCCGACCCCATTCCATTCTCTCTCCATCCGTCCCCACTCCATTCTCTCTCTAACAGTCCCCACTCCATTCTCTCTCTATCCGTCCCCACTCCATTCCCTTTCTATCCGTCCCTACTCCATTCTCTCTCTATCCGTCCCCACTCCATTCTCTCTCTATCCGTCCCCACTCCATTCCCTCTCTATCCGTCCCCACTCCATTCCCGCTCTATCCATCCCCACTCCCTTCTCTCTCTATCCGTCCCCACTCCCTTCTCTCTCCATCCGTCCCCACTCCATTCTCTCTCCATCCGCCCCACTCCATTCCCTTTCTATCTGTCCCTCCTCCATTCTCTCTCTATCCGTCCCCACTCCATTCTCTCTCTATCCGTCCCCACTCCATTCTCTCTCTATCCGTCCCCACTCCATTCCCTCTCTATCCGTCCCCACTCCATTCCCTCTCAATCCGTCCACACTCCATTCTCTCTCTATCCGTCCCCACTCCATTCTCTCTCTATCCGTCCCCACTACATTCCCTCTCTATCCGTCCCCACTCCCTTCTCTCTCTATCCGTCCCCACTCCATTCTCTCTCCATCCTTCCCCACTCCATTCCCTTTTTATCCGTCCCCTCTCCATTCTCTCTCTAACCGTCCCCACTCCATTCCCTCTCTATCCGTCCCCACTCCATTCCCGCTCTATCCATCCCCACTGCATTTCCTCTCTAACCGTCCCCACTCCCTTCTCTCTCTATCCGTCCCCACTCCATTCTCTCTCCATCCGTCCCCACTCCATTCCCTTTCTATCCGTCCCTACTCCATTCTCTCTCTATCCGTCCCCACTCCATTCCCTCTCGATCCGTCCCCACTCCATTCCCTCTCTATCCGTCCCCACTCCATTCTCTCTCTATCTGTCACCACTCCATTCTCTCTCTATCCGTCCGCACTCCATTCCCTCCCTATCCGTCCCCACTCCATTCCCTCCCTATCCGTCCCCACTCCATTCTCTCTCTAACCGTCCCCACTCCATTCTCTCTCCATCTGTCCCCACTCCATTCCGCTCCATCTGTCCCCACTCCATTCCCGATCTATCCCTCCCCACTCGATTCTCTCTCTGTCCGACCCCATTCCATTCTCTCTCTATCAGACCCCACTCCATTCTCTCTCCATCCGTCCTCACTCCATTCCCTCTCTATCCGTCCACACTCCATTCCCCCTCTATCCATCCCCACTCCATTCCCTCTCTATCCGTCCCCACACCCATCTCTCTCTATCCGTCCCCACTCCATTCACTTTCTATCCGTCCCCACTCCATTCTCTCTCTAACCGTCCCCACTCCATTCCCTCTCTATCAGTCCCCACTCCATTCCCACTTTATCCATCCCCACTCCATTCCCTCTCTATCCGTCCCCAATCCATTCTCTCTCCATCCGTCCCCACTCCATTCCCTTTCTATCCGTCCCTACTCCATTCTCTCTCTATCCGTCCCCACTCCATTCTCTCTCTATCCGTCCCCACTCCATTCCCTCTCTATCCGTCCCCACTCCATTCCCTCTCTATCCGTCCCCACTCCATTCCCTCTCTGTCCGTCCCCACTCCATTCCCGCTCTATCCATCCCCACTCCATTTCCTCTCTAACCGTCCCCACTCCCTTCTCTCTCTATCCGTCCCCACTCCATTCTCTCTCCATCCGTCCCCACTCCATTCCCTTTCTATCCGTCCCTACTCCATTCTCTCTCTATCCGTCCCCACTCCATTCCCTCTCGATCCATCCCCACTCCATTCTCTCTCTATCCGTCCCCACTCCATTCACTCTATCTCCGTCCCCACTCCATTCCCTCTCTATCCGTCCACACTCCATTCCCTCTCTATCCGTCCCCACTCAATTCCCGCTCCATCCATCCCCACTACATTCCCTCTCTATCCGTCCCCACTCCATTCTCTCTCCATCCTTCCCCACTCCATTCCCTTTTTATCCGTCCCCTCTCCATTCTCTCTCTAACCGTCCCCACTCCATTCCCTCTCTATCCGTCCCCACTCCATTCCCGCTCTATCCATCCCCACTCCATTTCCTCTCTAACCGTCCCCACTACCTTCTCTCTCTATCGGTCCTCACTACATTCTCTCTCCATCCGTCCCCACTCCATTACCTTTCTATCCGTCCCTACTCCATTCTCTCTCTATCCGTCCCCACTCCATTCCCTCTCGATCCGTCCCCACTCCATTCCCTCTCTATCCGTCCCCACTCCATTCTCTCTCTATCTGTCACCACTCCATTCTCTCTCTATCCGTCCGCACTCCATTCCCTCCCTATCCGTCCCCACGCCATTCCCTCCCTATCCGTCCCCACTCCATTCTCTCTCTAACTGTCATCACTCCATTCTCTCTCCATCTGTCCCCACTCCATTCCCTCTCCATCTGTCCCCACTCCATTCCCGATCAATCCCTCCCCACTCGATTCTCTCTCTGTCCGACCCCATTCCATTCTCTCTCTATCAGACCCCACTCCATTCTCTCTCCATCCGTCCCCACTCCATTCCCTCTCTATCCGTCCACACTCCATTCCCCCTCTATCCATCCCCACTCCATCCCCTCTTATCCGTCCCCACTCCCTTCTCTCTCTATCCGCCCCCACTCCATTCACTTTCTATCCGTCCCCACTCCATTCTGTCTCTAACCGTCCCCACTCCATTCCCTCTCTATCAGTCCCCACTCCATTCCCACTTTATCCATCCCCACTCCATTCCCTCTCTATCCGTCCCCACTCCATTCTCTCTCCATCCGTCCCCACTCCATTCCCTTTCTATCCGTCCCTACTCCATTCTCTCTCTCTCCGTCCCCACTCCATTCTCTCTCTATCCGTCCCCACTCCCTTCTCTCTCTATCCGTCCCCACTCCATTCTCTCTCTATCCGTCCCCACTCCATTCCCTTTCTATCCGTCCCTACTCCATTCTATCTCTATCCGTCCCCACTCCATTCCCTCTCCATCCGTCCCCACTCCATTCCCTCCCTATCCGTCCCGACTCCATTCTCTCTCTAACCGTCCCCACTCGATTATCTCTCCATCAGTCCCCACTCCATTCCCTCTCCATCTGTCCCCACTCCATTCCCGATCTATCCCTCCCCACTCGATTCTCTCTCTATCCGACCCCATTCCATTCTCTCTCCATCCGTCCCCACTCCATTCTCTCTCTAACAGTCCCCACTCCATTCTCTCTCTATCCGTCCCCACTCCATTCCCTTTCTATCCGTCCCTACTCCATTCTCTCTCTATCCGTCCCCACTCCATTCTCTCTCTATCCGTCCCCACTCCATTCCCTCTCTATCCGTCCCCACTCCATTCCCGCTCTATCCATCCCCACTCCCTTCTCTCTCTATCCGTCCCCACTCCCTTCTCTCTCCATCCGTCCCCACTCCATTCTCTCTAAATCCGCCCCACTCCATTCCCTTTCTATCTGTCCCTCCTCCATTCTCTCTCTATCCGTCCCCACTCCATTCTCTCTCTATCCGTCCCCACTCCATTCTCTCTCTATCCGTCCCCACTCCATTCCCTCTCTATCCGTCCCCACTCCATTCCCTCTCAATCCGTCCACACTCCATTCTCTCTCTATCCGTCCCCACTCCATTCTCTCTCTATCCGTCCCCACTACATTCCCTCTCTATCCGTCCCCACTCCCTTCTCTCTCTATCCGTCCCCACTCCATTCTCTCTCCATCCTTCCCCACTCCATTCCCTTTTTATCCGTCCCCTCTCCATTCTCTCTCTAACCGTCCCCACTCCATTCCCTCTCTATCCGTCCCCACTCCATTCCCGCTCTATCCATCCCCACTCCATTTCCTCTCTAACCGTCCCCACTCCCTTCTCTCTCTATCCGTCCCCACTCCATTCTCTCTCCATCCGTCCCCACTCCATTCCCGTTCTATCCGTCCCTACTCCATTCTCTCTCTATCCGTCCCCACTCCATTCCCTCTCGATCCGTCCCCACTCCATTCCCTCTCTATCCGTCCCCACTCCATTCTCTCTCTATCTGTCACCACTCCATTCTCTCTCTATCCGTCCGCACTCCATTCCCTCCCTATCCGTCCCCACTCCATTCCCTCCCTATCCGTCCCCACTCCATTCTCTCTCTAACCGTCCCCACTCCATTCTCTCTCCATCTGTCCCCACTCCATTCCGCTCCATCTGTCCCCACTCCATTCCCGATCTATCCCTCCCCACTCGATTCTCTCTCTGTCCGACCCCATTCCATTCTCTCTCTATCAGACCCCACTCCATTCTCTCTCCATCCGTCCCCACTCCATTCCCTCTCTATCCGTCCACACTCCATTCCCCCTCTATCCATCCCCACTCCATTCCCTCTCTATCCGTCCCCAATCCATTCTCTCTCCATCCGTCCCCACTCCATTCCCTTTCTATCCGTCCCTACTCCATTCTCTCTCTATCCGTCCCCACTCCATTCTCTCTCTATCCGTCCCCACTCCATTCCCTCTCTATCCGTCCCCACTCCATTCCCTCTCTATCCGTCCCCACTCCATTCCCTCTCTGTCCGTCCCCACTCCATTCCCGCTCTATCCATCCCCACTCCATTTCCTCTCTAACCGTCCCCACACCCTTCTCTCTCTATCCGTCCCCACTCCATTCTCTCTCCATCCGTCCCCACTCCATTCCCTTTCTATCCGTCCCTACTCCATTCTCTCTCTATCCGTCCCCACTCCATTCCCTCTCGATCCATCCCCACTCCATTCTCTCTCTATCCGTCCCCACTCCATTCACTCTATCTCCGTCCCCACTCCATTCCCTCTCTATCCGTCCACACTCCATTCTCTCTCTATCAGACCCCACTCCATTCTCTCTCCATCCGTCCCCACTCCATTCCCTCTCTATCAGTCCCCACTCCATTCCCACTTTATCCATCCCCACTCCATTCCCTCTCTATCCGTCCCCAATCCATTCTCTCTCCATCCGTCCCCACTCCATTCCCTTTCTATCCGTCCCTACTCCATTCTCTCTCTATCCGTCCCCACTCCATTCTCTCTCTATCCGTCCCCACTCCATTCCCTCTCTATCCATCCCCACACCCTTCTCTCTCTATCCGTCCCCACTCCATTCTCTCTCCATCCGTCCCCACTCCATTCCCTTTCTATCCGTCCCTACTCCATTCTCTCTCTATCCGTCCCCACTCCATTCTCTCTCTATCCGTCCCCACTCCATTCCCTCTCTATCTGTCCCCACTCCATTCCCTCTCTATCCGTCCCTACTCCATTCTCTCTCTATCCGTCCCCACTCCATTCCCTCTCGATCCGTCCCCACTCCATTCCCTCTCTATCCGTCCCCACTCCATTCTCTCTCTATCTGTCACCACTCCATTCTCTCTCTATCCGTCCGCACTCCATTCCCTCCCTATCCGTCCCCACTCCATTCCCTCCCTATCCGTCCCCACTCCATTCTCTCTCTAACCGTCCCCACTCCATTCTCTCTCCATCTGTCCCCACTCCATTCCGCTCCATCTGTCCCCACTCCATTCCCGATCTATCCCTCCCCACTCGATTCTCTCTCTGTCCGACCCCATTCCATTCTCTCTCTATCAGACCCCACTCCATTCTCTCTCCATCCGTCCCCACTCCATTCCCTCTCTATCCGTCCACACTCCATTCCCCCTCTATCCATCCCCACTCCATTCCCTCTCTATCCGTCCCCAATCCATTCTCTCTCCATCCGTCCCCACTCCATTCCCTTTCTATCCGTCCCTACGCCATTCTCTCTCTATCCGTCCCCACTCCATTCTCTCTCTATCCGTCCCCACTCCATTCCCTCTCTATCCGTCCCCACTCCATTCCCTCTCTATCCGTCCCCACTCCATTCCCTCTCTGTCCGTCCCCACTCCATTCCCGCTCTATCCATCCCCACTCCATTTCCTCTCTAACCGTCCCCACACCCTTCTCTCTCTATCCGTCCCCACTCCATTCTCTCTCCATCCGTCCCCACTCCATTCCCTTTCTATCCGTCCCTACTCCATTCTCTCTCTATCCGTCCCCACTCCATTCCCTCTCGATCCATCCCCACTCCATTCTCTCTCTATCCGTCCCCACTCCATTCACTCTATCTCCGTCCCCACTCCATTCCCTCTCTATCCGTCCACACTCCATTCTCTCTCTATCAGACCCCACTCCATTCTCTCTCCATCCGTCCCCACTCCATTCCCTCTCTATCAGTCCCCACTCCATTCCCACTTTATCCATCCCCACTCCATTCCCTCTCTATCCGTCCCCAATCCATTCTCTCTCCATCCGTCCCCACTCCATTCCCTTTTTATCCGTCCCTACTCCATTCTCTCTCTATCCGTCCCCACTCCATTCTCTCTCTATCCGTCCCCACTCCATTCCCTCTCTATCCATCCCCACTCCCTTCTCTCTCTATCCGTCCCCACTCCATTCTCTCTCCATCCGTCCCCACTCCATTCCCTTTCTATCCGTCCCTACTCCATTCTCTCTCTATCCGTCCCCACTCCATTCTCTCTCTATCCGTCCCCACTCCATTCCCTCTCTATCCGTCCCCACTCCATTCCCTCTCTATCCGTCCCCACTCCATTCCCTCTCTATCCGTCCCCACTTCATTCCCGCTCTATCCGACCCCACTCCATTTTCTCTCCATCCGTCCCCACTCGATTCCCTCCCTATCCGTCCCCACTCCATTCTCTCTCTAACCGTCCCCACTCCATTCTCTCTCCATCTGTCCCCACTCCATTCCCTCTCCATCTGTCCCCACTCCATTCCCGATCTATCCCTCCCCACTCGATTCTCTCTCTATCCGACCCCATTCCATTCTCTCTCTATCAGACCCCACTCCATTCTCTCTCCATCCGTCCCCACTCCATTCTCTCTCTAACAGTCCCCACTCCATTCCCTCTCTATCCGTCCCCGCTCCATTCCCTCTCTACCCGTCCCCACACCATTATTTCTCTATCCGCCCCCACTCCATTCTCTCTCCATCTGTCCCCACTCCATTCCCTCACTATCCATCCCCACTCCCTTCTCTCTCTATCCGTCCCCACTCCATTCTCTCTCCATCCGTCCCCACTCCATTCCCTTTCTATCCGTCCCTACTCCATTCTCTCTCTATCCGTCCCCACTCCATTCTCTCTATCCGTCCCCACACCATTCCCTCTCTATCCGTCCCCACTCCATTCCCGCTCTATCCATCCCCACTCCCTTCTCTCTCTATCCGTCCCCACTCCCTTCTCTCTCCATCCGTCCCCACTCCATTCTCTCTCCATCCGCCCCACTCCATTCCCTTTCTATCTGTCCCTCCTCCATTCTCTCTCTATCCGTCCCCACTCCATTCTCTCTCTATCCGTCCCCACTCCATTCTCTCTCTATCCGTCCCCACTCCATTCCCTCTCTATCCGTCCCCACTCCATTCCCTCTCTATCCGTCCACACTCCATTCTCTCTCTATCCGTCCCCACTCCATTCTCTCTCTATCCGTCCCCACTACATTCCCACTCTATCCGTCCCCACTCCCTTCTCTCTCTATCCGTCCCCACTCCATTCTCTCTCCATCCTTCCCCACTCCATTCCCTTTTTATCCGTCCCCTCTCCATTCTCTCTCTAACCGTCCCCACTCCATTCCCTCTCTATCCGTCCCCACTCCATTCCCGCTCTATCCATCCCCACTCCATTTCCTTTCTAACCGTCCCCACTCCCTTCTCTCTCTATCCGTCCCCACTCCATTCTCTCTCCATCCGTCCCCACTCCATTCCCTTTCTATCCGTCCCTACTCCATTCTCTCTCTATCCGTCCCCACTCCATTCCCTCTCGATCCGTCCCCACTCCATTCCCTCTCTATCCGTCCCCACTCCATTCTCTCTCTATCCGTCCCCACTCCATTCTCTCTCTAACCGTCCCCACTCCATTCTCTCTCCATCTGTCCCCACTCCATTCCGCTCCATCTGTCCCCACTCCATTCCCGATCTCTCCCTCCCCACTCGATTCTCTCTCTGTCCGACCCCATTCCATTCTCTCTCTATCAGACCCCACTCCATTCTCTCTCCATCCGTCCCCACTCCATTCCCTCTCTATCCGTCCACACTCCATTCCCCCTCTATCCATCCCCACTCCATTCCCTCTCTATCCGTCCCCACACCCTTCTCTCTCTATCCGTCCCCACTCCATTCACTTTCTATCCGTCCCCACTCCATTCTCTCTCTAACCGTCCCCACTCCATTCCCTCTCTATCAGTCCCCACTCCATTCCCACTTTATCCATCCCCACTCCATTCCCTCTCTATCCGTCCCCAATCCATTCTCTCTCCATCCGTCCCCACTCCATTCCCTTTCTATCCGTCCCTACTCCATTCTCTCTCTATCCGTCCCCACTCCATTCTCTCTCTATCCGTCCCCACTCCATTCCCTCTCTATCCGTCCCCACTCCATTCCCTCTCTATCCGTCCCCACTCCATTCCCTCTCTGTCCGTCCCCACTCCATTCCCGCTCTATCCATCCCCACTCCATTTCCTCTCTAACCGTCCCCACTCCCTTCTCTCTCTATCCGTCCCCACTCCATTCTCTCTCCATCCGTCCCCACTCCATTCCCTTTCTATCCGTCCCTACTCCAATCTCTCTCTATCCGTCCCCACTCCATTCCCTCTCGATCCATCCCCACTCCATTCTCTCTCTATCCGTCCCCACTCCATTCACTCTATCTCCGTCCCCACTCCATTCCCTGTCTACCCGTCCCCACACCATTATTTCTCTATCCGCCCCCACTCCATTCTCTCTCCATCTGTCCCCACTCCATTCCCTCTCTATCCATCCCCACTCCCTTCTCTCTCTATCCGTCCCCACTCCATTCTCTCTCCATCCGTCCCCACTCCATTCCCTTTCTATCCGTCCCGACTCCATTCTCTCTCTATCCGTCCCCACTCCATTCTCTCTCTATCCGTCCCCACTCCATTCCCTCTCTATCCGTCCCCACTCCATTCCCTCTCTATCCGTCCCCACTCCATTCCCTCTCTATCCGTCCCTACTTCATTCCCGCTCTATCCGACCCCACTCCATTCTCTCTCTATCCGTCCCCACTCGATTCCCTCCCTATCCGTCCCCACTCCATTCTCTCTCTAACCGTCCCCACTCCATTCTCTCTCCATCTGTCCCCACTCCATTCCCTCTCCATCTGTCCCCACTCCATTCCCGATCTATCCCTCCCCACTCGATTCTCTCTCTATCCGACCCCATTCCATTCTCTCTCTATCAGACCCCACTCCATTCTCTCTCCATCCGTCCCCACTCCATTCTCTCTCTAACAGTCCCCACTCCATTCCCTCTCTATCCGTCCCCGCTCCATTCCCTCTCTACCCGTCCCCACACCATTATTTCTCTATCCGCCCCCACTCCATTCTCTCTCCATCTGTCCCCACTCCATTCCCTCACTATCCATCCCCACTCCCTTCTCTCTCTATCCGTCCCCACTCCATTCTCTCTCCATCCGTCCCCACTCCATTCCCTTTCTATCCGTCCCTACTCCATTCTCTCTCTATCCGGCCCCACGCCATTCTCTGTCTATCCGTCCCCACTCCATTCCCTCTCTATCCGCCCCCACTCCATTCCCTCTCTATCCGTCCCCACTCCATTCCCTCTCTATCCGTCCCCACTTCATTCCCGCTCTATCCGTCCCCACTCCATTCTCTCTCTATCCGTCCCCACTCCATTCTCTCTCTATCCGTCCCCACTCGATTCCCTCTCTAACCGTCCTCACTCCATTCCCTCTCTATCCGTCCCCACAGCATTCTCTCTCTATCCGTCCCCACTGCATTCCCTTTCTATCCGTCCCTACTCCATTCTATCTCTATCCGTCCCCACACCATTCCCTCTCTATCCGTCCCCACAATTCCCTCTCTATCTGTCCCCACTCCATTCCCGATCTATCCCTCCCCACTCGATTCTCTCTATCCGACCCCATTCCATTCTCTCTCTAACCGTCCCCACTCCATTCTCTCACCATCCGTCCCCACTCCATTCCCTCTCTATCCGTCCCCACTCCATTCCCGCTCTATCCATCCCCACTCCCTTCTCTCTCTATCCGTCCCCACTCCCTTCTCTCTCCATCCGTCCCCACTCCATTCTCTCTCCATCCGCCCCACTCCATTCCCTTTCTATCTGTCCCTCCTCCATTCTCTCTCTATCCGTCCCCACTCCATTCTCTCTCTATCCGTCCCCACTCCATTCTCTCTCTATCCGTCCCCACTCCATTCCCTCTCTATCCGTCCCCACTCCATTCCCTCTCTATCCGTCCACACTCCATTCTCTCTCTATCCGTCCCCACTCCATTCTCTCTCTATCCGTCCCCACTACATTCCCTCTCTATCCGTCCCCACTCCCTTCTCTCTCTATCCGTCCCCACTCCATTCTCTCTCCATCCTTCCCCACTCCATTCCCTTTTTATCCGTCCCCTCTCCATTCTCTCTCTAACCGTCCCCACTCCATTCCCTCTCTATCCGTCCCCACTCCATTCCCGCTCTATCCATCCCCACTCCATTTCCTCTCTAACCGTCCCCACTCCCTTCTCTCTCTATCCGTCCCCACTCCATTCTCTCTCCATCCGTCCCCACTCCATTCCCTTTCTATCCGTCCCTACTCCATTCTCTCTCTATCCGTCCCCACTCCATTCCCTCTCGATCCGTCCCCACTCCATTCCCTCTCTATCCGTCCCCACTCCATTCTCTCTCTATCTGTCACCACTCCATTCTCTCTCTATCCGTCCGCACTCCATTCCCTCCCTATCCGTCCCCACTCCATTCCCTCCCTATCCGTCCCCACTCCATTCTCTCTCTAACCGTCCCCACTCCATTCTCTCTCCATCTGTCCCCACTCCATTCCGCTCCATCCCTCCCCACTCGATTCTCTCTCTGTCCGACCCCATTCCATTCTCTCTCTATCAGACCCCACTCCATTCTCTCTCCATCCATCCCCACTCCATTCCCTCTCTATCCGTCCCCACACCCTTCTCTCTCTATCCGTCCCCACTCCATTCACTTTCTATCCGTCCCCACTCCATTCTCTCTCTAACCGTCCCCACTCCATTCCCTCTCTATCAGTCCCCACTCCATTCCCACTTTATCCATCCCCACTCCATTCCCTCTCTATCCGTCCCCAATCCATTCTCTCTCCATCCGTCCCCACTCCATTCCCTTTCCATCCGTCCCTACTCCATTCTCTCTCTATCCGTCCCCACTCCATTCTCTCTCTATCCGTCCCCACTCCCTTCTCTCTCTATCCGTCCCCACTCCATTCTCTCTCTATCCATCCCCACTCCATTCCCTTTCTATCCGTCCTTACTCCATTCTATCTCTATCGTCCCCACTCCATTCCCTCTCCATCCGTCCCCACTCCATTCCCTCCCTATCCGTCCCCACTCCATTCTCTCTCTAACCGTCCCCACTCCATTCTCTCTCCATCTGTCCCGACTCCATTCCCTCTCCATCTGTCCCCACTCCATTCCCGATCTATCCCTCCCCACTCGATTCTCTCTCTATCCGACCCCATTCCATTCTCTCTCTATCAGACCCCACTCCATTCTCTCTCTATCCGTCCCCACTCCATTCCCTTTCTATCCATCCCTACTCCATTCTCTCTCTATCCGTCCCCACTCCATTCTCTCTCTATCCGTCCCCACTCCATTCTCTCTCTATCCGTCCCCACTCCATTCCCTCTCTATCCATCCCCACTCCATTCCCGCTCTATCCATCCCCACTCCATTCCCTCTCTATCCGTCCCCACTCCCTTCTCTCTCTTTCCGTCCCTACTCCATTCTCTCTCTATCCGTCCCCACTCCATTCTCTCTCTATCCGTCCCCACTCCATTCCCTCTCTATCCGTCCCCACTCCATTCCCTCTCTATCCGTCCCCACTCCATTCCCTCTCTATCCGTCCCCACTCCATTCCCGCTCTATCCATCCCCACTCCATTTCCTCTCTAGTCGTCCCCACTCCCTTCTCTCTCTATCCGTCCCCACTCCATTCTCTCTCCATCCGTCCCCACTCCATTCCCTTTCTATCCGTCCCTACTCCATTCTCTCTCTATCCGTCCCCACTCCATTCCCTCTCGATCCGTCCCCACTCCATTCCCTCTCTATCCGTCCCCACTCCATTCTCTCTCTATCCGTCCCCACTCCCTTCTCTCTCTATCCGTCCCCACTCCATTCTCTCTCTATCCGTCCCCACTCCATTCCCTTTCTATCCGTCCCTACTCCATTCTATCTCTATCCATCCCCACTCCATTCCCTCTCCATCCGTCCCCACTCCATTCCCTCTCTATCCGTCCCCACTCCATTCTCTCTCTATCCATCCCCACACCATTCCCTCTCTATCCGTCCCTACTCCATTCCCTCTCTATCTGTCCCCACTCCATTCCCGATCTATCCCTCCCCACTCGATTCTCTCTATCAGACCCCATTCCATTCTCTCTCTATCCGACCCCACTCCATTCTCTCACCATCCGTCCCCACTCCATTCCCTCTCTATCCATCCCCACTCCATTCCCGCTCTATCCATCCCCACTCCATTCCCTCTCTATCCGTCCCCACTCCCTTCTCTCTCTTTCCGTCCACACTCCATTTTCTCTCCATCCGTCCCCACTCCATTCCCTTTCTATCCGTCCCTCCTCCATTCTCTCTCTATCCGTCCCCACTCCATTCTCTCTCTATCCGTCCCCACTACATTCCCTCTCTATCCGTCCCCACTCCATTCTCTCTCTATCCGTCCCCACTCCATTCCCTCTCTATCCGTCCCCACTCCATTCCCTCTCTATCCGTTACACTCCATTCCCTCTCTATCTGTCCCCACTCAATTCCCGCTCCATCCATCCCCACTCCATTCCCTCTCTATCCGTCCCCACTCCCTTCTCTCTCTATCCGTCACCACTCCATTCTCTCTCCATCCTTCCCCACTCCATTCCCTTTTTATCCGTCCCCTCTCCATTCTCTCTCTAACCGTCCCCACTCCATTCCCTCTCTTTCCATCCCCACTCCATTCCCAATCTATCCGTCCCCACTCCATTCCCACTCTATCCATCCCCACTCCATTCCCTCTCTATCCGTCCCCTCTCCATTCTCTCTCTATCCGACCGCACACCATTCTATCTCTATCCGTCCGCACACCATTCTCTCTCTATCCGTCCCGACTCCATTCTCTCGCTATCCGTCCCCGCTCCATTCTCTCTCTATCCGTCCCCACTCCATTCTCTTTATATCCGTCCCCACTCCATTCTCTCCCTATCCGTCCACACTCCATTCTCTCTCTAACCGTCCCACTCCATTCCCACTAGATCCATCCCCACTCCATTCCCTCTCTATCCGTCCCCACTCCATTCTCTCTCTATCCGTCACCACTCCATTCTCTCTCTATCCGTCCGCACTCCATTCTCTCTATATCCGTCCCCACTCCATTCCCTCCCTATCCGTCCCCACTCCATTCTCTCTCTAACCGTCCCCACTCCATTCTCTCTCCATCTGACCACACTCCATTCTCTCTCCATCCGTCCCCACTCCATTCCCTCGCTATCCGTCCGCACTCTATTCCCCCTCGATCCATCCCCACTCCATTCCCTCTCTATCCGTCCCCACTCCCTTCTCTCTCTATCCGTCCCCACTCCATTCACTTTCTATCCGTCCCCACTCCATTCCCACTCTATCCATCCCCACTCCATTCCCTCTCTATCCGTCCCCACTCCATTCTCTCTATATCCGTCCCCACTCCATTCTCTCTCTATCCGTCCGCACTCCATTCTCTCTCTATCCGTCCCCACTCCATTCTCTCTCTATCCGTCCCCGCTCCATTCTCACTCTATCCTTCCCCACTCCATTTTCTCTCTATCCGTCCCCACTCCATTCTCCCTATCTCCGTCCCCACTCGATTCCCTCTCTATCCGTCCCCACTCCATTCACTCTCTATCCGTCCCCACTCGATTCCCTCTCTATCCGTCCCCATTCCATTCTCTCTATCTGCACTGACTCCATTCCCTCTCTTCCGTCCCCACTCCATTCTCCCTCTATCCGTCCCCACTCCATTCTCTCTCCAACAGTCCACACTCCATTCTCTCTCTATCCGTCCCCGCTCCATCCTCTCTCGATCCATCCCCACTCCATTCTCTCTCTATCCGTCCCCACTCCATTCACTCTATCTCCGTCCCCACTCCATTTCCTCTCTACCCGTCCCCACACCATTATTTCTCTATCCGCCCCCACTCCATTCTCTCTCCATCTGTCCCCACTCCATTCCCTCTCGAACCATCCCCACTCCCTTCTCTCTCTATCCGTCCCCACTCCATTCTCTCTCCATCCGTCCCCACTCCATTCCCTTTCTATCCGTCCCTACTCCATTCTCTCTCTATCCGTCCCCACTCCATTCCCTCTCTATCCGTCCCCACTCCATTCCCTCTCTATCCGTCCCCACTCCATTCCCTCTCTATCCGTCGCCACTTCATTCCCGCTCTATCGGTGCCCACTCCATTCTCTCTCTATCCGTCCCCACTCGATTCCCTCTCTATCCGTCCCCACTCCATTCTCTCTCTATCCGTCCCCACTCGATTCCCTCTCTACCCGTCCCCACTCCATTCCCTCTCTATCCGTCCCCACTCCCTTCTCTCTCTATCCGTCCCCACTCCATTCTCTCTCTATCCGTCCCCACTGCATTCCCTTTCTATCCGTCCCTACTCCATTCTATCTCTATCCGTCCCCACTCCATTCCCTCTCTATCCGTCCCCACTCAATTCCCTCTCTATCCGTCCCCACTCCATTGTCTCTCTATCCGTCCCCACTCCATTCCCTCTCTATCCATCCCTACTCCATTCCCTCTCTATCTGTCCCCACTCCATTCCCGATCTATCACTCCCCACTCGATTCTCTCTATCCGACCCCACTCCATTCTCTCCCCATCCGTCCCCACTCCATTCCCTCTCTATCCGTCCCCACTCCATTCCCGCTCTATCCATCTCCACTCCCTTCCCTCTCTATCCGTCCCCACTCCCTTCTCTCTCTATCCGTCCCCACTCCATTCTCTCTCCATCCGTCCCCACTCCATTCTCTCTCCATCCGTCCCCACTCCATTCCCTTTCTATCCGACCCTCCTCCATTCTCTCTCTATCCGTCCCCACTCCATTCTCTCTCTATCCGTCCCCACTCCATTCCCTCTCTATCCGTCCCCACTCCATTCTCTCTCTATCCGTCCCCACTCCATTCCCTCTCTATCCGTCCCCACTCCATTCCCTCTCAATCCGTCCACACTCCATTCTCTCTCTATCCGTCCCCACTCCATTCTCTCTCTATCCGTCCCCACTACATTCCCTCTCTATCCGTCCCCACTCCCTTCTCTCTCTATCCGTCCCCACTCCATTCTCTCTCCATCCTTCCCCACTCCATTCCCTTTTTATCCGTCCCCTCTCCATTCTCTCTCTAACCGTCCCCACTCCATTCCCTCTCTATCCGTCCCCACTCCATTCCCGCTCTATCCATCCCCACTCCATTTCCTCTCTAACCGTCCCCACTCCCTTCTCTCTCTATCCGTCCCCACTCCATTCTCTCTCCATCCGTCCCCACTCCATTCCCTTTCTATCCGTCCCTACTCCATTCTCTCTCTATCCGTCCCCACTCCATTCCCTCTCGATCCGTCCCCACTCCATTCCCTCTCTATCCGTCCCCACTCCATTCTCTCTCTATCTGTCACCACTCCATTCTCTCTCTATCCGTCCGCACTCCATTCCCTCCCTATCCGTCCCCACTCCATTCCCTCCCTATCCGTCCCCACTCCATTCTCTCTCTAACCGTCCCCACTCCATTCTCTCTCCATCTGTCCCCACTCCATTCCGCTCCATCTGTCCCCACTCCATTCCCGATCTATCCCTCCCCACTCGATTCTCTCTCTGTCCGACCCCATTCCATTCTCTCTCTATCAGACCCCACTCCATTCTCTCTCCATCCGTCCCCACTCCATTCCCTCTCTATCCGTCCACACTCCATTCCCCCTCTATCCATCCCCACTCCATTCCCTCTCTATCCGTCCCCAATCCATTCTCTCTCCATCCGTCCCCACTCCATTCCCTTTCTATCCGTCCCTACTCCATTCTCTCTCTATCCGTCCCCACTCCATTCTCTCTCTATCCGTCCCCACTCCATTCCCTCTCTATCCGTCCCCACTCCATTCCCTCTCTATCCGTCCCCACTCCATTCCCTCTCTGTCCGTCCCCACTCCATTCCCGCTCTATCCATCCCCACTCCATTTCCTCTCTAACCGTCCCCACTCCCTTCTCTCTCTATCCGTCCCCACTCCATTCTCTCTCCATCCGTCCCCACTCCATTCCCTTTCTATCCGTCCCTACTCCATTCTCTCTCTATCCGTCCCCACTCCATTCCCTCTCGATCCATCCCCACTCCATTCTCTCTCTATCCGTCCCCACTCCATTCACTCTATCTCCGTCCCCACTCCATTCCCTCTCTATCCGTCCACACTCCATTCTCTCTCTATCAGACCCCACTCCATTCTCTCTCCATCCGTCCCCACTCCATTCCCTCTCTATCAGTCCCCACTCCATTCCCACTTTATCCATCCCCACTCCATTCCCTCTCTATCCGTCCCCAATCCATTCTCTCTCCATCCGTCCCCACTCCATTCCCTTTCTATCCGTCCCTACTCCATTCTCTCTCTATCCGTCCCCACTCCATTCTCTCTCTATCCGTCCCCACTCCATTCCCTCTCTATCCATCCCCACTCCCTTCTCTCTCTATCCGTCCCCACTCCATTCTCTCTCCATCCGTCCCCACTTCATTCCCGCTCTATCCGACCCCACTCCATTTTCTCTCCATCCGTCCCCACTCGATTCCCTCCCTATCCGTCCCCACTCCATTCTCTCTCTAACCGTCCCCACTCCATTCTCTCTCCATCTGTCCCCACTCCATTCCCTCTCCATCTGTCCCCACTCCATTCCCGATCTATCCCTCCCCACTCGATTCTCTCTCTATCCGACCCCATTCCATTCTCTCTCTATCAGACCCCACTCCATTCTCTCTCCATCCGTCCCCACTCCATTCTCTCTCTAACAGTCCCCACTCCATTCCCTCTCTATCCGTCCCCGCTCCATTCCCTCTCTACCCGTCCCCACACCATTATTTCTCTATCCGCCCCCACTCCATTCTCTCTCCATCTGTCCCCACTCCATTCCCTCACTGTCCATCCCCACTCCCTTCTCTCTCTATCTGTCCCCACTCCATTCTCTCTCCATCCGTCCCCACTCCATTCCCTTTCTATCCGTCCCTACTCCATTCTCTCTCTATCCGTCCCCACTCCATTCCCTCTCTATCCGTCCCCACTCCATTCCCGCTCTATCCATCCCCACTCCCTTCTCTCTCTATCCGTCCCCACTCCCTTCTCTCTCCATCCGTCCCCACTCCATTCTCTCTCCATCCGCCCCACTCCATTCCCTTTCTATCTGTCCCTCCTCCATTCTCTCTCTATCCGTCCCCACTCCATTCTCTCTCTATCCGTCCCCACTCCATTCTCTCTCTATCCGTCCCCACTCCATTCCCTCTCTATCCGTCCCCACTCCATTCCCTCTCTATCCGTCCACACTCCATTCTCTCTCTATCCGTCCCCACTCCATTCTCTCTCTATCCGTCCCCACTACATTCCCTCTCTATCCGTCCCCACTCCCTTCTCTCTCTATCCGTCCCCACTCCATTCTCTCTCCATCCTTCCCCACTCCATTCCCTTTTTATCCGTCCCCTCTCCATTCTCTCTCTAACCGTCCCCACTCCATTCCCTCTCTATCCGTCCCCACTCCATTCCCGCTCTATCCATCCCCACTCCATTTCCTTTCTAACCGTCCCCACTCCCTTCTCTCTCTATCCGTCCCCACTCCATTCTCTCTCCATCCGTCCCCACTCCATTCCCTTTCTATCCGTCCCTACTCCATTCTCTCTCTATCCGTCCCCACTCCATTCCCTCTCGATCCGTCCCCACTCCATTCCCTCTCTATCCGTCCCCACTCCATTCTCTCTCTATCTGTCACCACTCCATTCTCTCTCTATCCGTCCGCACTCCATTCCCTCCCTATCCGTCCCCACTCCATTCCCTCCCTATCCGTCCCCACTCCATTCTCTCTCTAACCGTCCCCACTCCATTCTCTCTCCATCTGTCCCCACTCCATTCCGCTCCATCTGTCCCCACTCCATTCCCGATCTATCCCTCCCCACTCGATTCTCTCTCTGTCCGACCCCATTCCATTCTCTCTCTATCAGACCCCACTCCATTCTCTCTCCATCCGTCCCCACTCCATTCCCTCTCTATCCGTCCACACTCCATTCCCCCTCTATCCATCCCCACTCCATTCCCTCTCTATCCGTCCCCACACCCTTCTCTCTCTATCCGTCCCCACTCCATTCACTTTCTATCCGTCCCCACTCCATTCTCTCTCTAACCGTCCCCACTCCATTCCCTCTCTATCAGTCCCCACTCCATTCCCACTTTATCCATCCCCACTCCATTCCCTCTCTATCCGTCCCCAATCCATTCTCTCTCCATCCGTCCCCACTCCATTCCCTTTCTATCCGTCCCTACTCCATTCTCTCTCTATCCGTCCCCATTCCATTCTCTCTCTATCCGTCCCCACTCCATTCCCTCTCTATCCGTCCCCACTCCATTCCCTCTCTATCCGTCCCCACTCCATTCCCTCTCTGTCCGTCCCCACTCCATTCCCGCTCTATCCATCCCCACTCCATTTCCTCTCTAACCGTCCCCACTCCCTTCTCTCTCTATCCGTCCCCACTCCATTCTCTCTCCATCCGTCCCCACTCCATTCCCTTTCTATCCGTCCCTACTCCATTCTCTCTCTATCCGTCCCCACTCCATTCCCTCTCGATCCATCCCCACTCCATTCTCTCTCTATCCGTCCCCACTCCATTCACTCTATCTCCGTCCCCACTCCATTCCCTGTCTACCCGTCCCCACACCATTATTTCTCTATCCGCCCCCACTCCATTCTCTCTCCATCTGTCCCCACTCCATTCCCTCTCTATCCATCCCCACTCCCTTCTCTCTCTATCCGTCCCCACTCCATTCTCTCTCCATCCGTCCCCACTCCATTCCCTTTCTATCCGTCCCTACTCCATTCTCTCTCTATCCGTCCCCACTCCATTCTCTCTCTATCCGTCCCCACTCCATTCCCTCTCTATCCGTCCCCACTCCATTCCCTCTCTATCCGTCCCCACTCCATTCCCTCTCTATCCGTCCCTACTTCATTCCCGCTCTATCCGACCCCACTCCATTCTCTCTCTATCCGTCCCCACTCGATTCCCTCCCTATCCGTCCCCACTCCATTCTCTCTCTAACCGTCCCCACTCCATTCTCTCTCCATCTGTCCCCACTCCATTCCCTCTCCATCTGTCCCCACTCCATTCCCGATCTATCCCTCCCCACTCGATTCTCTCTCTATCCGACCCCATTCCATTCTCTCTCTATCAGACCCCACTCCATTCTCTCTCCATCCGTCCCCACTCCATTCTCTCTCTAACAGTCCCCACTCCATTCCCTCTCTATCCGTCCCCGCTCCATTCCCTCTCTACCCGTCCCCACACCATTATTTCTCTATCCGCCCCCACTCCATTCTCTCTCCATCTGTCCCCACTCCATTCCCTCACTATCCATCCCCACTCCCTTCTCTCTCTATCCGTCCCCACTCCATTCTCTCTCCATCCGTCCCCACTCCATTCCCTTTCTATCCGTCCCTACTCCATTCTCTCTCTATCCGGCCCCACGCCATTCTCTGTCTATCCGTCCCCACTCCATTCCCTCTCTATCCGCCCCCACTCCATTCCCTCTCTATCCGTCCCCACTCCATTCCCTCTCTATCCGTCCCCACTTCATTCCCGCTCTATCCGTCCCCACTCCATTCTCTCTCTATCCGTCCCCACTCCATTCTCTCTCTATCCGTCCCCAGTCGATTCCCTCTCTAACCGTCCTCACTCCATTCCCTCTCTATCCGTCCCCACACCATTCTCTCTCTATCCGTCCCCACTGCATTCCCTTTCTATCCGTCCCTACTCCATTCTATCTCTATCCGTCCCCACACCATTCCCTCTCTATCCGTCCCCACAATTCCCTCTCTATCTGTCCCCACTCCATTCCCGATCTATCCCTCCCCACTCGATTCTCTCTATCCGACCCCATTCCATTCTCTCTCTAACCGTCCCCACTCCATTCTCTCACCATCCGTCCCCACTCCATTCCCTCTCTATCCGTCCCCACTCCATTCCCGCTCTATCCATCCCCACTCCCTTCTCTCTCTATCCGTCCCCACTCCCTTCTCTCTCCATCCGTCCCCACTCCATTCTCTCTCCATCCGCCCCACTCCATTCCCTTTCTATCTGTCCCTCCTCCATTCTCTCTCTATCCGTCCCCACTCCATTCTCTCTCTATCCGTCCCCACTCCATTCTCTCTCTATCCGTCCCCACTCCATTCCCTCTCTATCCGTCCCCACTCCATTCCCTCTCTATCCGTCCACACTCCATTCTCTCTCTATCCGTCCCCACTCCATTCTCTCTCTATCCGTCCCCACTACATTCCCTCTCTATCCGTCCCCACTCCCTTCTCTCTCTATCCGTCCCCACTCCATTCTCTCTCCATCCTTCCCCACTCCATTCCCTTTTTATCCGTCCCCTCTCCATTCTCTCTCTAACCGTCCCCACTCCATTCCCTCTCTATCCGTCCCCACTCCATTCCCGCTCTATCCATCCCCACTCCATTTCCTCTCTAACCGTCCCCACTCCCTTCTCTCTCTATCCGTCCCCACTCCATTCTCTCTCCATCCGTCCCCACTCCATTCCCTTTCTATCCGTCCCTACTCCATTCTCTCTCTATCCGTCCCCACTCCATTCCCTCTCGATCCGTCCCCACTCCATTCCCTCTCTATCCGTCCCCACTCCATTCTCTCTCTATCTGTCACCACTCCATTCTCTCTCTATCCGTCCGCACTCCATTCCCTCCCTATCCGTCCCCACTCCATTCCCTCCCTATCCGTCCCCACTCCATTCTCTCTCTAACCGTCCCCACTCCATTCTCTCTCCATCTGTCCCCACTCCATTCCGCTCCATCCCTCCCCACTCGATTCTCTCTCTGTCCGACCCCATTCCATTCTCTCTCTATCAGACCCCACTCCATTCTCTCTCCATCCATCCCCACTCCATTCCCTCTCTATCCGTCCCCACACCCTTCTCTCTCTATCCGTCCCCACTCCATTCACTTTCTATCCGTCCCCACTCCATTCTCTCTCTAACCGTCCCCACTCCATTCCCTCTCTATCAGTCCCCACTCCATTCCCACTTTATCCATCCCCACTCCATTCCCTCTCTATCCGTCCCCAATCCATTCTCTCTCCATCCGTCCCCACTCCATTCCCTTTCCATCCGTCCCTACTCCATTCTCTCTCTATCCGTCCCCACTCCATTCTCTCTCTATCCGTCCCCACTCCCTTCTCTCTCTATCCGTCCCCACTCCATTCTCTCTCTATCCATCCCCACTCCATTCCCTTTCTATCCGTCCTTACTCCATTCTATCTCTATCGTCCCCACTCCATTCCCTCTCCATCCGTCCCCACTCCATTCCCTCCCTATCCGTCCCCACTCCATTCTCTCTCTAACCGTCCCCACTCCATTCTCTCTCCATCTGTCCCGACTCCATTCACTCTCCATCTGTCCCCACTCCATTCCCGATCTATCCCTCCCCACTCGATTCTCTCTCTATCCGACCCCATTCCATTCCCTCTCTATCAGACCCCACTCCATTCTCTCTCTATCCGTCCCCACTCCATTCCCTTTCTATCCATCCCTACTCCATTCTCTCTCTATCCGTCCCCACTCCATTCTCTCTCTATCCGTCCCCACTCCATTCTCTCTCTATCCGTCCCCACTCCATTCCCTCTCTATCCATCCCCACTCCATTCCCGCTCTATCCATCCCCACTCCATTCCCTCTCTATCCGTCCCCACTCCCTTCTCTCTCTTTCCGTCCCTACTCCATTCTCTCTCTATCCGTCCCCACTCCATTCTCTCTCTATCCGTCCCCACTCCATTCCCTCTCTATCCGTCCCCACTCCATTCCCTCTCTATCCGTCCCCACTCCATTCCCTCTCTATCCGTCCCCACTCCATTCCCGCTCTATCCATCCCCACTCCATTTCCTCTCTAGTCGTCCCCACTCCCTTCTCTCTCTATCCGTCCCCACTCCATTCTCTCTCCATCCGTCCCCACTCCATTCCCTTTCTATCCGTCCCTACTCCATTCTCTCTCTATCCGTCCCCACTCCATTCCCTCTCGATCCGTCCCCACTCCATTCCCTCTCTATCCGTCCCCACTCCATTCTCTCTCTATCCGTCCCCACTCCCTTCTCTCTCTATCCGTCCCCACTCCATTCTCTCTCTATCCGTCCCCACTCCATTCCCTTTCTATCCGTCCCTACTCCATTCTATCTCTATCCATCCCCACTCCATTCCCTCTCCATCCGTCCCCACTCCATTCCCTCTCTATCCGTCCCCACTCCATTCTCTCTCTATCCATCCCCACACCATTCCCTCTCTATCCGTCCCTACTCCATTCCCTCTCTATCTGTCCCCACTCCATTCCCGATCTATCCCTCCCCACTCGATTCTCTCTATCAGACCCCATTCCATTCTCTCTCTATCCGACCCCACTCCATTCTCTCACCATCCGTCCCCACTCCATTCCCTCTCTATCCATCCCCACTCCATTCCCGCTCTATCCATCCCCACTCCATTCCCTCTCTATCCGTCCCCACTCCCTTCTCTCTCTTTCCGTCCACACTCCATTTTCTCTCCATCCGTCCCCACTCCATTCCCTTTCTATCCGTCCCTCCTCCATTCTCTCTCTATCCGTCCCCACTCCATTCTCTCTCTATCCGTCCCCACTACATTCCCTCTCTATCCGTCCCCACTCCATTCTCTCTCTATCCGTCCCCACTCGATTCCCTCTCTATCCGTCCCCACTCCATTCCCTCTCTATCCGTTACACTCCATTCCCTCTCTATCTGTCCCCACTCAATTCCCGCTCCATCCATCCCCACTCCATTCCCTCTCTATCCGTCCCCACTCCCTTCTCTCTCTATCCGTCACCACTCCATTCTCTCTCCATCCTTCCCCACTCCATTCCCTTTTTATCCGTCCCCTCTCCATTCTCTCTCTAACCGTCCCCACTCCATTCCCTCTCTTTCCATCCCCACTCCATTCCCAATCTATCCGTCCCCACTCCATTCCCACTCTATCCATCCCCACTCCATTCCCTCTCTATCCGTCCCCTCTCCATTCTCTCTCTATCCGACCGCACACCATTCTATCTCTATCCGTCCGCACACCATTCTCTCTCTATCCGTCCCGACTCCATTCTCTCGCTATCCGTCCCCGCTCCATTCTCTCTCTATCCGTCCCCACTCCATTCTCTTTATATCCGTCCCCACTCCATTCTCTCCCTATCCGTCCACACTCCATTCTCTCTCTAACCGTCCCACTCCATTCCCACTAGATCCATCCCCACTCCATTCCCTCTCTATCCGTCCCCACTCCATTCTCTCTCTATCCGTCACCACTCCATTCTCTCTCTATCCGTCCGCACTCCATTCTCTCTATATCCGTCCCCACTCCATTCCCTCCCTATCCGTCCCTTCTCCATTCTCTCTCTAACCGTCCCCACTCCATTCTCTCTCCATCTGACCACACTCCATTCTCTCTCCATCCGTCCCCACTCCATTCCCTCGCTATCCGTCCGCACTCTATTCCCCCTCGATCCATCCCCACTCCATTCCCTCTCTATCCGTCCCCACTCCCTTCTCTCTCTATCCGTCCCCACTCCATTCACTTTCTATCCGTCCCCACTCCATTCCCACTCTATCCATCCCCACTCCATTCCCTCTCTATCCGTCCCCACTCCATTCTCTCTATATCCGTCCCCACTCCATTCTCTCTCTATCCGTCCGCACTCCATTCTCTCTCTATCCGTCCCCACTCCATTCTCTCTCTATCCGTCCCCGCTCCATTCTCACTCTATCCTTCCCCACTCCATTTTCTCTCTATCCGTCCCCACTCCATTCTCCCTATCTCCGTCCCCACTCGATTCCCTCTCTATCCGTCCCCACTCCATTCACTCTCTATCCGTCCCCACTCGATTCCCTCTCTATCCGTCCCCATTCCATTCTCTCTATCTGCACTGACTCCATTCCCTCTCTTCCGTCCCCACTCCATTCTCCCTCTATCCGTCCCCACTCCATTCTCTCTCCAACAGTCCACACTCCATTCTCACTCTATCCGTCCCCGCTCCATCCTCTCTCGATCCATCCCCACTCCATTCTCTCTCTATCCGTCCCCACTCCATTCACTCTATCTCCGTCCCCACTCCATTTCCTCTCTACCCGTCCCCACACCATTATTTCTCTATCCGCCCCCACTCCATTCTCTCTCCATCTGTCCCCACTCCATTCCCTCTCGAACCATCCCCACTCCCTTCTCTCTCTATCCGTCCCCACTCCATTCTCTCTCCATCCGTCCCCACTCCATTCCCTTTCTATCCGTCCCTACTCCATTCTCTCTCTATCCGTCCCCACTCCATTCCCTCTCTATCCGTCCCCACTCCATTCCCTCTCTATCCGTCCCCACTCCATTCCCTCTCTATCCGTCGCCACTTCATTCCCGCTCTATCGGTCCCCACTCCATTCTCTCTCTATCCGTCCCCACTCGATTCCCTCTCTATCCGTCCCCACTCCATTCTCTCTCTATCCGTCCCCACTCGATTCCCTCTCTACCCGTCCCCACTCCATTCCCTCTCTATCCGTCCCCACTCCCTTCTCTCTCTATCCGTCCCCACTCCATTCTCTCTCTATCCGTCCCCACTGCATTCCCTTTCTATCCGTCCCTACTCCATTCTATCTCTATCCGTCCCCACTCCATTCCCTCTCTATCCGTCCCCACACAATTCCCTCTCTATCCGTCCCCACTCCATTGTCTCTCTATCCGTCCCCACTCCATTCCCTCTCTATCCATCCCTACTCCATTCCCTCTCTATCTGTCCCCACTCCATTCCCGATCTATCACTCCCCACTCGATTCTCTCTATCCGACCCCACTCCATTCTCTCCCCATCCGTCCCCACTCCATTCCCTCTCTATCCGTCCCCACTCCATTCCCGCTCTATCCATCTCCACTCCCTTCCCTCTCTATCCGTCCCCACTCCCTTCTCTCTCTATCCGTCCCCACTCCATTCTCTCTCCATCCGTCCCCACTCCATTCTCTCTCCATCCGTCCCCACTCCATTCCCTTTCTATCCGACCCTCCTCCATTCTCTCTCTATCCGTCCCCACTCCATTCTCTCTCTATCCGTCCCCACTACATTCCCTCTCTATCCGTCCCCACTCCATTCTCTCTCTATCCGTCCCCACTCCATTCCCTCTCTATCCGTCCCCACTCCATTCCCTCTCTATCCGTCCACACTCCATTCCCTCTCTATCCGTCCCCACTCCATTCCCGCTCCATCCATCCCCACTCTATTCCCTCTCTATCCGTCCCCACTCCCTTCTCACTCTATCCGTCCCCACTCCATTCTCTCTCCATCCTTCCCCACTCCATTCCCTTTTTATCCGTCCCCTCTCCATTCTCTCTCTAACCGTCCCCACTCCATTCCCTCTCTATCCATCCCCACTCCATTCCCACTCTATCCGTCCCCACTCCATTCCCACTCTATCCATCCCCACTCCATTCCCTCTCTATCCATCCCCTCTCCATTCTCTCTCTATCCGTCCGCACACCATTCTCTCTCAATCCGTCCGCACACCATTCTCTCTCTATCCGTCCCGACTCCATTCTCTCTCTATCCGTCCCCGCTCCATTCTCTCTCCATCCGTCCCCACTCCATTCTCTTTATATCCGTCCCCACTCCATTCTCTCCCTATCCGTCCCCACTCCATTCTCTCTCGAACCGTCCTCACTCCATTCCCACTAGATCCATCCCAACTCCATTCCCTCTCTATCCGTCCCCACTCCATTCTCTCTCTATCTGTCACCACTCCATTCTCTCTCTATCCGTCTGCACTCCATTCACTCTATATCCGTCCCCACTCCATTCACTCTATATCCGTCCCCACTCCATTCCCTCCCTATCCGTCCCCACTCCATTCTCTCTCTAACCGTCCCCACTCCATTCTCTCTCCATCTGTCCCCACTCCATTCCCTCTCCATCTGTCCCCACTCCATTCCCGATCTATCCCTCCCCACTCGATTCCCTCTCTATCCGTCCCCACTCCATTCCCTCTCTATCAGACCCCACTCCATTCTCTCTCCATCCGTCCCCACTCCATTCCCTCTCTATCCGACCACACTCCATTCCCCCTCTATCCATCCCCACTCCATTCCCTCTCTATCCGTCCCCACTCCCTTCTCTCTCTATCCGTCCCCACTCCATTCACTTTCTATCCGTCCCCACTCCATTCTCTCTCTAACCGTCCCCACTCCATTCCCTCTCTATCAGTCCGCACTCCATTCCCACTTTATCCATCCCCACTCCATTCCCTCTCTATCCGTCCCCACTCCATTCTCTCTCCATCCGTCCCCACTCCATTCCCTTTCTATCCGTCCCTACTCCATTCTCTCTCTATCCGTCCCCACTCCATTCTCTCTCTATCCGTCCCCACTCCATTCCCTCTCTATCCGTGCCCACTCCATTCCCTCTCTATCCGCCCCCACTCCATTCCCTCTCTATCCGTCCCCACTCCATTCCCGCTCTATCCATCCCCACTCCATTTCCTCTCTAACCGTCCCCACTCCCTTCTCTCTCTATCCGTCCCCACTCCATTCTCTCTCCATCCGTCGCCACTCCATTCCCTTTCTATCCGTCCCTACTCCATTCTCTCTCTATCCGTCCCCACTCCATTCCCTCTCGATCCGTCCCCACTCCATTCCCTTTCTATCCGTCCCCACTCCATTCTCTCTCTATCTGTCACCACTCCATTCTCTCTCTATCCGTCCGCACTCCATTCCCTCCCTATCCGTCCCCACTCCATTCCCTCCCTATCCGTCCCCACTCCATTCTCTCTCTAACCGTCCCCACTCCATTCTCTCTCCATCTGTCCCCACTCCATTCCCTCTCCATCTGTCCCCACTCCATTCCCGATCTATCCCTCCCCACTCGATTCTCTCTCTGTCCGACCCCATTCCATTCTCTCTCTATCAGACCCCACTCCATTCTCTCTCCATCCGTCCCCACTCCATTCCCTCTCTATCCGTCCACACTCCATTCCCCCTCTATCCATCCCCACTCCATTCCCTCTCTATCCGTCCCCACTCCCTTCTCTCTCAATCCGTCCCCACTCCATTCACTTTCTATCCGTCCCCACTCCATTCTCTCTCCATCCGTCCCCACTCCATTCCCTCTCTGTACGTCCCCACTCCATTCCCACTTTATCCATCCCCACTCCATTCCCTCTCTATCCGTCCCACTCCATTCTCTCTCCATCCGTCCCCACTCCATTCCCTTTCTATCCGTCCCTACTCCATTCTCTCTCTATCCATCCCCACTCCATTCTCTCTCTATCCGTCCCCACTCCCTTCTCTCTCTATCCGTCCCCACTCCATTCTCTCTCTATCCGTCCCCACTCCATTCCCTTTCTATCCGTCCCTACTCCATTCTCTCTCTATCCATCCCCACTCCATTCTCTCTCTATCCGTCCCCACTCCCTTCTCTCTCTATCCGTCCCCACTCCATTCACTTTCTATCCGTCCCCACTCCATTCTCTCTCTAACCGTCCCCACTCCATTCCCTCTCTATCAGTCCGCACTCCATTCCCACTTTATCCATCCCCACTCCATTCCCTCTCTATCCGTCCCCACTCCATTCTCTCTCCATCCGTCCCCACTCCATTCCCTTTCTATCCGTCCCTACTCCATTCTCTCTCTATCCGTCCCCACTCCATTCTCTCTCTATCCGTCCCCACTCCATTCCCTCTCTATCCGTGCCCACTCCATTCCCTCTCTATCCGCCCCCACTCCATTCCCTCTCTATCCGTCCCCACTCCATTCCCGCTCTATCCATCCCCACTCCATTTCCTCTCTAACCGTCCCCACTCCCTTCTCTCTCTATCCGTCCCCACTCCATTCTCTCTCCATCCGTCGCCACTCCATTCCCTTTCTATCCGTCCCTACTCCATTCTCTCTCTATCCGTCCCCACTCCATTCCCTCTCGATCCGTCCCCACTCCATTCCCTTTCTATCCGTCCCCACTCCATTCTCTCTCTATCTGTTACCACTCCATTCTCTCTCTATCCGTCCGCACTCCATTCCCTCCCTATCCGTCCCCACTCCATTCCCTCCCTATCCGTCCCCACTCCATTCCCTCCCTATCCGTCCCCACTCCATTCTCTCTCTAACCGTCCCCACTCCATTCTCTCTCCATCTGTCCCCACTCCATTCCCTCTCCATCTGTCCCCACTCCATTCCCGATCTATCCCTCCCCACTCGATTCTCTCTCTGTCCGACCCCATTCCATTCTCTCTCTATCAGACCCCACTCCATTCTCTCTCCATCCGTCCCCACTCCATTCCCTCTCTATCCGTCCACACTCCATTCCCCCTCTATCCATCCCCACTCCATTCCCTCTCTATCCGTCCCCACTCCCTTCTCTCTCAATCCGTCCCCACTCCATTCACTTTCTATCCGTCCCCACTCCATTCTCTCTCCATCCGTCCCCACTCCATTCCCTCTCTGTACGTCCCCACTCCATTCCCACTTTATCCATCCCCACTCCATTCCCTCTCTATCCGTCCCACTCCATTCTCTCTCCATCCGTCCCCACTCCATTCCCTTTCTATCCGTCCCTACTCCATTCTCTCTCTATCCATCCCCACTCCATTCTCTCTCTATCCGTCCCCACTCCCTTCTCTCTCTATCCGTCCCCACTCCATTCTCTCTCTATCCGTCCCCACTCCATTCCCTTTCTATCCGTCCCTACTCCATTCTATCTCTATCCGTCCCCACTCCATTCCCTCTCCATCCGTCCCCACTTCATTCCCTCCGTATCCGTCCCCACTCCATTCTCTCTCTAACCGTCCCCACTCCATTCCCTTTCTATCCGTACCTACTCCATTCTATCTCTATCCGTCCCCACTCCATTCCCTCTCCATCCGTCCCCACTCCATTCCCTCCCTATCCGTCCCCACTCCATTCTCTCTCTAACCGTCCCCACTCCATTCTCTCTCCATCTGTCCCCACTCCATTCCCTCTCCATCTGTCCCCACTCCATTCCCGATCTATCCCTCCCCACTTGATTCTCTCACTATCCGACCCCATTCCATTCTCTCTCTATCAGACCCCACTCCATTCACTTTCTATCCGTCCCCACTCCATTCTCTCTCTAACCGTACCCACTCCATTCCCTCTCTATCAGTCCCCACTCCATTCCCACTTTATCCATCCCCACTCCATTCCCTCTCTCTCCGTCCCCACTCCATTCTCTCTCCATCCGTCCCCACTCCATTCCCTTTCTATCCGTCCCTACTCCATTCTCTCTCTATCCATCCCCACTCCATTCTCTCACCATCCGTCCCCACTCCATTCCCTCTCTATCCGTCCCCACTCCATTCCCGCTCTATCCATCCCCACTCCCTTCCCTCTCTATCCGTCCCCACTCCCTTCTCTCTCTATCCGTCCCCACTCCATTCTCTCTCCATCCGTCCCCACTCCATTCCCTTTCTATCCATCCCTCCTCCATTCTCTCTCTATCCGTCCCCACTCCATTCTCTCTCTATCCGTCCCCACTACATTCCCTCTCTATCCGTCCCCACTCCATTCTCTCTCTATCCGTCCCCACTCCATTCCCTCTCTATCCGTCCCCACTCCATTCCCTCTCTATCCGTCCACACTCCATTCCCTCTCTATCCATCCCCACTCAATTCCCGCTCCATCCATCCCCACTTCATTCCCTCTCTATCCGTCCCCACTCCCTTCTGTCTCTATCCGTCCCCAATCCATTCTCTCTCGATCCTTCCCCACTCCATTCCCTTTTTATCCGTCCCCTCTCCATTCTCTCTCTAACCGTCCCCACTCCATTCCCTCTCTATCCATCCCCACTCCATTCCCACTCTATCTGTCCCCACTCCATTCCCACTCTATCCATCCCCACTCCATTCCCTCTCCATCCATCTTCTCTCCATTCTCTCTCTATCCGTCCGCACGCCATTCTCTCTCAATCCGTCCGCTCACCATTCTCTCTCTATCCGTCCCGACTCCATTCTCTCTCTATCCGTCCCCGCTCCATTCTCTCTCCATCCGTCCCCACTCCATTCTCTTTATATCCGTCCCCACTCCATTCTCTCCCTATCCGTCCCCACTCCATTCTCTCTCGAACCGTCCCACTCCATTCCCACTAGATCCATCCCAACTCCATTCACTCTCTATCCGTCCCCACTCCATTCTCTCTCTATCTGTCACCACTCCATTCTCTCTCTATCCGTCCGCACTCCATTCTCTCTATATCCGTCCCCACTCCATTCCCTCCCTATCCGTCCCCACTCCATTCTCTCTCTAACCGTCCCCACTCCATTCTCTCTCCATCTGTCCCCACTCCATTCCCTCTCCATCTGTCCCCACTCCATTCCCGATCTATCCCTCCCCACTCGATTCTCTCTCTGTCCGACCCCATTCCATTCTCTCTCTATCAGACCCCACTCCATTCTCTCTCCATCCGTCCCCACTCCATTCCCTCTCTATCCGTCCACATTCCATTCCCCCTCTATCCATCCCCAATCCATTCCCTCTCTATCCGTCCCCACTCCCTTCTCTCTCTATCCGTCCCCACTCCATTCACTTTCTATCCGTCCCCACTGCATTCTCTCTCTAACCGTCCCCACTCCATTCCCTCTCTATCCGTCCCCACTCCATTCTCTCTCCATCCGTCCCCACTCCATTCCCTTTCTATCCGTCCCGACTCCATTCTCTCTCTATCCGTCCCCACTCCATTCCCTCTCTATCCGTCCCCACTCCATTCCCTCTCTATCCGTCCCCACTCCATTCCCTCTCTATCCGTCCCCACTCCATTCCCGCTCTATCCATCCCCACTCCATTTCCTCTCTAACCGTCCCCACTCCCTTCTCTCTCTGTCCGTCCCCACTCCATTCTCTCTCCATCCGTCCCCACTCCATTCCCTTTCTATCCGTCCCTTCTCCATTCTCTCTCTATCCGTCCCCACTCCATTCCCTCTCGATCCGTCCCCACTCCATTCCCTCTCTATCCGTCCCCACTCCATTCTCTCTCTATCTGTCACCACTCCATTCTCTCTCTATCCGCCCGCACTCCATTCACTCCCTATCCGTCCCCACTCCATTCCCTCCCTATGCGTCCCCACTCCATTCTCTCTCTAACCGTCCCCACTACATTCTTTCTCCATCTGTCCCCACTCCATTCCCTCTGCATCTGTCCCCACTCCATTCCCGATCTATCCCTCCCCACTCGATTCTCTCTCTGTCCGACCCCATTCCATTCTCTCTCTATCAGGCCCCACTCCATTCTCTCTCCATCCGTCCCCACTCCATTCCCTCTCTATCCGTCCACACTCCATTCCCCCTGTATCCATCCCCACTCCATTCCCTCTCTATCCGTCCCCACTCCCTTCTCTCTCTATCCGTCCCCACTCCATTCACTTTCTATCCGTCCCCACTCCATTCTCTCTCTAACCGTCCCCACTCCATTCCCTCTCTATCAGTCCCCACTCCATTCCCACTTTATCCATCCCCACTCCATTCCCTCTCTATCCGTCCCCACTCCATTCTCTCTCTATCCGTCCCCACTCCATTCTCTCTCTATCCGTCCCCACTCCCTTCTCTCTCTATCCGTCCCCACTCCATTCTCTCTCTATCCGTCCCCACTCCCTTCTCTCTCTATCCGTCCCCACTCCATTCTCTCTCTATCCGTCCCCACCTCATTCCCTTTCTATCCGTCCCTACTCCATTCTATCTCTATCCGTCCCCACTCCATTCCCTCTCCATCCGTCCCCACTCCATTCCCTCCCTATCCGTCCCCACTCCATTCTCTCTCTAACCGTCCCCACTCCCTTCTCTCTCCATCTGTCCCCACTCCATTCCCTCTCCATCTGTCCCCACTCCATTCCCGATCTGTCCCTCCCCACTCCCTTCTCTCTCTATCCGTCCCCACTCCATTCTCTCTCTATCCGTCCCCACCTCATTCCCTTTCTATCCGTCCCTACTCCATTCTATCTCTATCCGTCCCCACTCCATTCCCTCTCCATCCGTCCCCACTCCATTCCCTCCCTATCCGACCCCATTCCATTCTCTCTCTAACCGTCCCCACTCCATTCTCTCTCCATCTGTCCCCATTCCATTCTCTCTCTATCAGACCCCACTCCATTCTCTCTCCATCCGTCCCCACTCCATTCCTTCTCTATCCGTCCACACTCCATTCCCCCTCTATCCATTCCCACTCCATTCCCTCTCTATCCGTCCCCACTCCCTTCTCTCTCAATCCGTCCCCACTCCATTCACTTTCTATCCGTCCCCACTCCATTCTCTCTCTAACCGTCCCCACTCCATTCCCTCTCTATCAGTCCCCACTCCATTCCCACTTTATCCATCCCCACTCCATTCCCTTTCTATCCGTCCCGACTCCATTCTCTCTCTATCCTTCCCCACTCCATTCTCTCTCTATCCGTCCCCACTCCATTCCCTATCTATCCGTCCCACTCCATTCCCTCTCTATCCGTCCCCACTCCATTCCCTCTCCATCCGTCCCCACTCCATTCCCGCTCTATCCATCCCCACTCCATTTCCTCCCTAACCGTCCCTACTCCCTTCTCTCTCTATCCGTCCCCACTCCATTCTCTCTCCATCCGTCCCCACTCCATTCCCTTTCTATCCGTCCCTACTGCATTCTCTCTCTATCCGTCCCCACTCCATTCCCTCTCGATCCGTCCCCACTCCATTCCCTCTCTATCCGTCCCCACTCCATTCTCTCTCTATCCGTCCCCACTCCCTTCGCTCTCTATCCGTCCCCACTCCATTCTCTCTCTATCCGTCCCCACTCCATTCCCTTTCTATCCGTCCCTACACCATTCTATCTCTATCCGTCCCCACTCCATTCCCTCTCCATCCGTCCCCACTCCATTCCCTCTCTATCCGTTCCCACTCCATTCTCTCTCTATCCGTCCCCACTCCATTCCCTCTCTATCCGTCCCTACTCCATTCCCTCTCTATCTGTCCCAACTCCATTCCCGATCTATCCCTCCCCACTCGATTCTCTCTATCCGACCCCATTCCATTCTCTGTCTATCCGACCCCACTCCATTCTCTCACCATCCGTCCCCACTCCATTCCCTCTCTATCCATCCCCACTCCATTCCCGCTCTATCCATCCCCACTCCATTCCCTCTCTATCCGTCCCCACTCCCTTCTCTCTCTATCCGTCCCCACTCCATTCTCTCTCTAACCGTCCCCACTCCATTCCCTCTCTATCAGTCCCCACTCCATTCCCACTGTATCCATCCCCACTCCATTCCCTCTCTATCCGTCCCCACTCCATTCTCTCTCTATCCGTCCCCACTCCATTCTCTCTCTATCCGTCCCCACTCCCTTCTCTCTCTATCCGTCCCCACTCCATTCCCTCTCCATCCGTCCCCACTCCATTCCCTCCCTATCCGTCCCCACTCCATTCTCTCTCTAACCGTCCCCACTCCATTCTCTCTCCATCTGTCCCTACTCCATTCCCTCTCCATCCGTCCCCACTCCATTCCCTCTCCATCCATCCCCACTCGATTCTCTCACTATCCGACCCCATTCCATTCTCTCTCTAACCGTCCCCACTCCATTCTCTCTCCATCTGTCCCCATTCCATTCTCTCTCTATCAGGCCCCACTCCATTCTCTCTCCATCCGTCCCCACTCCATTCCTTCTCTATCCGTCCACACTCCATTCCCCCTCTATCCATTCCCACTCCATTCCCTCTCTATCCGTCCCCACTCCCTTCTCTCTCTATCCGTCCCCACTCCATTCACTTTCTATCCGACCCCACTCCATTCTCTCTCTAACCGTCCCCACTCCATTCCCTCTCTATCAGTCCCCACTCCATTCCCCCTCTATCCATCCCCAATCCATTCCCTCTCTATCCGTCCCCACTCCCTTCTCTCTCTATCCGTCCCCACTCCATTCACTTTCTATCCGTCCCCACTGCATTCTCTCTCTAACCGTCCCCACTCCATTCCCTCTCTATCCGTCCCCACTCCATTCTCTCTCCATCCGTCCCCACTCCATTCCCTTTCTATCCGTCCCGACTCCATTCTCTCTCTATCCGTCCCCACTCCATTCCCTCTCTATCCGTCCCCACTCCATTCCCTCTCTATCCGTCCCCACTCCATTCCCTCTCTATCCGTCCCCACTCCATTCCCGCTCTATCCATCCCCACTCCATTTCCTCTCTAACCGTCCCCACTCCCTTCTCTCTCTGTCCGTCCCCACTCCATTCTCTCTCCATCCGTCCCCACTCCATTCCCTTTCTATCCGTCCCTACTCCATTCTCTCTCTATCCGTCCCCACTCCATTCCCTCTCGATCCGTCCCCACTCCATTCCCTCTCTATCCGTCCCCACTCCATTCTCTCTCTATCTGTCACCACTCCATTCTCTCTCTATCCACCCGCACTCCATTCCCTCCCTATCCGTCCCCACTCCATTCCCTCCCTATGCGTCCCCACTCCATTCTCTCTCTAACCGTCCCCACTCCATTCTTTCTCCATCTGTCCCCACTCCATTCCCTCTGCATCTGTCCCCACTCCATTCCCGATCTATCCCTCCCCACTCGATTCTCTCTCCATCCGTCCCCACTCCATTCCCTCTCTATCCGTCCACACTCCATTCCCCCTCTATCCATCCCCACTCCATTCCCTCTCTATCCGTCCCCACTCCCTTCTCTCTCTATCCGTCCCCACTCCATTCACTTTCTATCCGTCCCCACTCCATTCTCTCTCTAACCGTCCCCACTCCATTCCCTCTCTATCAGTCCCCACTCCATTCCCACTTTATCCATCCCCACTCCATTCTCTCTCTATCCGTCCCCACTCCATTCTCTCTCTATCCGTCCCCACTCCATTCTCTCTCTATCCGTCCCCACTCCCTTCTCTCTCTATCCGTCCCCACTCCATTCTCTCTCTATCCGTCCCCACTCCCTTCTCTCTCTATCCGTCCCCACTCCATTCTCTCTCTATCCGTCCCCACCTCATTCCCTTTCTATCCGTCCCTACTCCATTCTATCTCTATCCGTCCCCACTCCATTCCCTCTCCATCCGTCCCCACTCCATTCCCTCCCTATCCGTCCCCACTCCATTCTCTCTCTAACCGTCCCCACTCCCTTCTCTCTCCATCTGTCCCCACTCCATTCCCTCTCCATCTGTCCCCACTCCATTCCCGATCTGTCCCTCCCCACTCCCTTCTCTCTCTATCCGTCCCCACTCCATTCTCTCTCTATCCGTCCCCACCTCATTCCCTTTCTATCCGTCCCTACTCCATTCTATCTCTATCCGTCCCCACTCCATTCCCTCTCCATCCGTCCCCACTCCATTCCCTCCCTATCCGACCCCATTCCATTCTCTCTCTAACCGTCCCCACTCCATTCTCTCTCCATCTGTCCCCATTCCATTCTCTCTCTATCAGACCCCACTCCATTCTCTCTCCATCCGTCCCCACTCCATTCCTTCTCTATCCGTCCACACTCCATTCCCCCTCTATCCATTCCCACTCCATTCCCTCTCTATCCGTCCCCACTCCCTTCTCTCTCAATCCGTCCCCACTCCATTCACTTTCTATCCGTCCCCACTCCATTCTCTCTCTAACCGTCCCCACTCCATTCCCTCTCTATCAGTCCCCACTCCATTCCCACTTTATCCATCCCCACTCCATTCCCTCTCTCTCCGTCCCCACTCCATTCTCTCTCCACCCGTCCCCACTCCATTCCCTTTCTATCCGTCCCGACTCCATTCTCTCTCTATCCTTCCCCACTCCATTCTCTCTCTATCCGTCCCCACTCCATTCCCTATCTATCCGTCCCCACTCCATTCCCTCTCTATCCGTCCCCACTCCATTCCCTCTCCATCCGTCCCCACTCCATTCCCGCTCTATCCATCCCCACTCCATTTCCTCCCTAACCGTCCCTACTCCCTTCTCTCTCTATCCGTCCCCACCCCATTCTCTCTCCATCCGTCCCCACTCCATTCCCTTTCTATCCGTCCCTACTGCATTCTCTCTCTATCCGTCCCCACTCCATTCCCTCTCGATCCGTCCCCACTCCATTCCCTCTCTATCCGTCCCCACTCCATTCTCTCTCTATCCGTCCCCACTCCCTTCGCTCTCTATCCGTCCCCACTCCATTCTCTCTCTATCCGTCCCCACTCCATTCCCTTTCTATCCGTCCCTACACCATTCTATCTCTATCCGTCCCCACTCCATTCCCTCTCCATCCGTCCCCACTCCATTCCCTCTCTATCCGTTCCCACTCCATTCTCTCTCTATCCGTCCCCACTCCATTCCCTCTCTATCCGTCCCTACTCCATTCCCTCTCTATCTGTCCCAACTCCATTCCCGATCTATCCCTCCCCACTCGATTCTCTCTATCCGACCCCATTCCATTCTCTGTCTATCCGACCCCACTCCATTCTCTCACCATCCGTCCCCACTCCATTCCCTCTCTATCCATCCCCACTCCATTCCCGCTCTATCCATCCCCACTCCATTCCCTCTCTATCCGTCCCCACTCCCTTCTCTCTCTATCCGTCCCCACTCCATTCTCTCTCTAACCGTCCCCACTCCATTCCCTCTCTATCAGTCCCCACTCCATTCCCACTTTATCCATCCCCACTCCATTCCCTCTCTATCCGTCCCCACTCCATTCTCTCTCTATCCGTCCCCACTCCATTCTCTCTCTATCCGTCCCCACTCCCTTCTCTCTCTATCCGTCCCCACTCCATTCCCTCTCCATCCGTCCCCACTCCATTCCCTCCCTATCCGTCCCCACTCCATTCTCTCTCTAACCGTCCCCACTCCATTCTCTCTCCATCTGTCCCTACTCCATTCCCTCTCCATCCGTCCCCACTCCATTCCCTCTCCATCCATCCCCACTCGATTCTCTCACTATCCGACCCCATTCCATTCTCTCTCTAACCGTCCCCACTCCATTCTCTCTCCATCTGTCCCCATTCCATTCTCTCTCTATCAGGCCCCACTCCATTCTCTCTCCATCCGTCCCCACTCCATTCCTTCTCTATCCGTCCACACTCCATTCCCCCTCTATCCATTCCCACTCCATTCCCTCTCTATCCGTCCCCACTCCCTTCTCTCTCTATCCGTCCCCACTCCATTCACTTTCTATCCGACCCCACTCCATTCTCTCTCTAACCGTCCCCACTCCATTCCCTCTCTATCAGTCCCCACTCCATTCCCACTTTATCCATCCCCACTCCATTCCCTCTCTCTCCGTCCCCACTCCATTCTCTCTCCATCCGTCCCCACTCCATTCCCTTTCTATCCGTCCCGACTCCATTCTCTCTCTATCCTTCCCCACTCCATTCTCTCTCTATCCGTCCCCACTCCATTCCCTATCTATCCGTCCCCACTCCATTCCCTCTCTATCCGTCCCCACTCCATTCCCTCTCCATCCGTCCCCACTCCATTCCCGCTCTATCCATCCCCACTCCATTTCCTCCCTAACCGTCCCCACTCCCTTCTCTCTCTATCCGTCCCCACTCCATTCTCTCTCCATCCGTCCCCACTCCATTCCCTTTCTATCCGTCCCTACTGCATTCTCTCTCTATCCGTCCCCACTCCATTCCCTCTCGATCCGTCCCCACTCTATTCCCTCTCTATCCGTCCCCACTCCATTCTCTCTCTATCCGTCCCCACTCCCTTCGCTCTCTATCCGTCCCCACTCCATTCTCTCTCTATCCGTCCCCACTCCATTCCCTTTCTATCCGTCGCTACACCATTCTATCTCTATCCGTCCCCACTCTATTCCCTCTCCATCCGTCCACACTCCATTCCCTCTCTATCCGTTCCCACTCCATTCTCTCTCTATCCGTCCCCACTCCATTCCCTCTCTATCCGTCCCTACTCCATTCCCTCTCTATCTGTCCCAACACCATTCCCGATCTATCCCTCCCCACTCGATTCTCTCTATCCGACCCCATTCCATTCTCTGTCTATCCGACCACACTCCATTCTCTCACCATCCGTCCCCACTCCATTCCCTCTCTATCCATCCCCACTCCATTCCCGCTCTATCCATCCCCACTCCATTCCCTCTCTATCCGTCCCCACTCCCTTCTCTCTCTATCCGTCCCCACTCCATTCTCTCTCTATCCGTCGCCACTCCATTCTCTCTCTATCGTTAATCACTCCATTCTCTCTCTATCCGTTCCCACTCCATTCTCTCTCTATCCATCCCCACTCCATTCTCTCTCTATCCATCCCCACTCCATTTTCTCTCTATCCGTCCCCGCTCCATTCTCACTCTATCCTTCCCCACTACATTTTCTCTCTATCCGTCCCCACTCCATTCTCCCTATCTCCGTCCCCACTCCAGTCCCTCTCTACCCGTCCCCACTCCATTCCCGCTCTATCCGTCCCCACTCCATTCTTTCTCTATCCGTCCCCACTCGATTCCCTCTCGATCCGTCCCCACTCCATTCTCTCTATCTGCCCTGACTCCATTCCCTCTCTTCCGTCCCCACTCCATTCTCCCTCTATCCGTCCCCACTCCATTCTCTCTCTATCCGTCCCCACTCGATTCTCTCTATCCGACCCCATTCCATTCTCTTTCTATCCGACCCCACTCCATTCTCTCACCAACCGTCCCCACTCCATTCCCTCTCTATCCGTCCCCACTCCCTTCTCTCTCTTTCCGTCCCCACTCCATTCTCTCTCCATCCGTCCCCACTCCATTCCCTTTCTATCCGTCCCTCCTCCATTGTCTCTCAATCCGTCCCCACTCCATTCTCTCTCTATCCGTCCCCACTACATTCCCTCTCTATCCGTCCCCACTCCATTCTCTCTCTATCCGTCCCCACTCCATTCCCTCTCTATCCGTCCCCACTCCCTTCTCTCTCTATCCGTCCCCACTCCATTCTCTCTCCATCCTTCCCCACTCCATTCCCTTTTTATCCGTCCCCTCTCCATTCTCTCTCTAACCGTCCCCACTCCATTCCCTCTCTATCCATCCCCACTCCATCCGTCCCCACTCCATTCCCACTCTATCCAACCCCACTCCATTCCCTCTCTATCCGTCCCCACTCCATTCTCTCTCTATCCGTCACCACTCCATTCTCTCTCTATCCGTCCGCACTCCATTCTCTCTATATCCGTCCCCACTCCATTCCCTCCCTATCCGTCCCCACTCCATTCTCTCTCTAACCGTCCCCACTCCATTCTCTCTCCATCTGTCCCCACTCCATTCCCTCTCCATCTGTCCCCACACCATTCCCGATCTATCCCTCCCAACTCGATTCTCTCTCGATCCGACCCCATTCCATTCTCTCTCTATCAGACCCCACTCCATTCTCTCTCCATCCGTCCCCACTCCATTCCCTCTCTATCCGTCCGCACTCCATTCCCCCTCTATCCATCCCCACTCCATTCCCTCTCTATCCGTCCCCACTCCCTTCTCTCTCTATCCGTCCCCACTCCATTCTCTCTCTATCCGTCGCCAATCCATTCTCTCTCTATCGTTCCCCACTCCATTCTCTCTCTATCCGTCCGCACTCCATTCTCTCTCTATCCGTCCCCACTCCATTCTCTCTCTAACAGTCCGCACTCCATTCTCGCTCCATCCGTCCCCGCTCCATCCTCTCTCGATCCATCCCCACTCCATTCTCTCTCTATCCGTCCCCACTCCATTCACTCTATCTCCGTCCCCACTCCATTCCCTCTCTACCCGTCCCCACAGCATTATTTCGCTATCCGCCCCCACTCCATTCTCTCTCCATCCGTCCCCACTCCATTCCCTCTCTATCCATCCCCACTCCCTTCTCTCTCTATCCGTCCCCACTCCATTCTCTCTCCATCCGTCCCCACTCCATTCCCTTTCTATCCGTCCCTACTCCATTCTCTCTCTATCCGTCCCCACTCCATTCTCTCTCTACCCGTCCCCACTCCATTCTCTCTCTATCCGTCCCCACTCCATTCACTCTATCTCCGTCCCCACTCCATTCCCTCTCTACCCGTCCCCACACCATTATTTCGCTATCCGCCCCCACTCCATTCTCTCTCCATCTGTCCCCACTCCATTCCCTCTCTATCCATCCCCACTCCCTACTCTCTCTATCCGTCCCCACTCCATTCTCTCTCCATCCGTCCCCACTCCATTCCCTTTCTATCCGTCCCTACTCCATTCTCTCTCTATCCGTCCCCACTCCATTCTCTCTCTATCCGTCCCCACTCAATTCCCTCTCTATCCGTCCCCACTTCATTCCCGCTCTATCCGTCCCCACTCCATTCTCTCTCTATCCGTCACCACTCGATTCCCTCTCTATCCGTCCCCACTCCATTCTCTCTCTATCCGTCCCCACTCGATTCCCTCTCTACCCATCCCCACTCCATTCCCTCTCTATCCGTCCCCACTCCCTTCTCTCTCTATCCGTCCCCACTCCATTCTCTCTCTATCCGTCCCCACTGCATTCCCTTTCCATCCGTCCCTACTCCATTCTATCTCTATCCGTCCCCACTCCATTCCCTCTCTATCCGTCCCCACTCCATTCTCTCTCTATCCGTCCCCACTCCATTCCCTCTCGATCCGTCCCCACTCCATTCTCTCTCCATCCGTCCCCACTCTATCCATCCCCACTCCATTCCCTCTCTATCCGTCCCCTCTCCATTCTCTCTCTATCCGTCCGCACACCATACTCTCTCTATCCGTCCGCACACCATTCTCTCTCTATCCGTCCCGACTCCATTCTCTCTCTATCCGTCCCCGCTCCATTCTCTCTCTATCCGTCCCCACTCCATTCTCTTTATATCCGTCCCCACTCCATTCTCTCCCTATCCGTCCCCACTCCATTCTCTCTCTAACCGTCCCCACTCCATTCCCACTAGATCCATCCCCACTCCATTCCCTCTCTATCCGTCCCCACTCCATTCTCCCTCTATCCGTCCCCACTCCATTCCCACTAGATCCATCCCCACTCCATTCCCTCTCTATCCGTCCCCACTCCATTCTCCCTCTATCCGTCCCCACTCCATTCCCTCTCTATCTGTCCCCACTCCATTCCCGATCTATCCCTCCCCACTCCATTCCCTCTCTATCCGACCCCATTCCATTCTCTCTCTATCCGACCCCACTCCATTCTCTCACCATCCGTCCCCACTCAATTCCCTCTCTATCCATCCCCACTCCATTCCCGCTCTATCCATCCCCACTCCATTCTCTCTCCATCCGTCCCCACTCCATTCCCTTTCTATCCGTCCCTCCTCCATTCTCTCTCTATCCGTCCGCACTCCATTCTCTCTCTATCCGTCCCCACTACATTCCCTCTCTATCCGTCCCCTCTCCATTCTCTCTCTATCCGTCCCCACTCCATTCCCTCTCTATCCGTCCACACTCCATTCCCTCTCTATCCGTCCCCTCTCCAGTCCCTCTCCATCCTTCCCCACTCCATTCCCTTTTTATCCGTCCCCTCTCCATTCTCTCTCTAACCGTCCCCACTCCATTCCCTCTCCATCCATCCCCACTCCATTCCCACTCTATCCGTCCCCACTCCATTCCCACTCTACCCATCCCCACTCCATTCCCTCTCTATCCGTCCCCTCTCCATTCTCTCTCTATCCGTCCGCACACCATTCTCTCTCTATCCGTCCGCACACCATTCTCTCTCTATCCGTCCCGACTCCATTCTCTCTCTATCCGTCCCCGCTCCATTCTCTCTCTATCCGTCCCCACTCCATTCTCTTTATATCCGTCCCCACTCCATTCTCTCCCTATCCGTCCCCACTCCATTCTCTCTCTAACCGTCCCCACTCCATTCCCACTAGATCCATCCCCACTCCATTCCCTCTCTATCCGTCCCCACTCCATTCTCTCTCTATCCGTCCCCACTACATTCTCTTTATATCCGTCCCCACTCCATTCCCTCCCTATCCGTCCCCACTCCATTCTCTCTCTAACCGTCCCCACTCCATTCTCTCTCCATCTGTCCCCACTCCATTCCCTCTCCATCTGTCCCCACACCATTCCCGATCTATCCCTCCCCACTCGATTCTCTCTCTATCCGACCCCATTCCATTCTCTCTCTATCAGACCCCACTCCATTCTCTCTCCATCCGTCCCCACTCCATTCTCTCTCTATCCGTCCGCACTCCATTCCCCCTCTATCCATCCCCACTCCATTCCCTCTCTATCCGTCCCCACTCCCTTCTCTCTCTATCCGTCCCCACTCCATTCACTTTCTATCCGTCCCCACTCCATTCCCTCTCTATCCGTCCCCACTCCATTCTCTCTATATCCGTCCCCACTCCATTCTCTCTCTTTCCGTCGCCACTACATTCTCTCTCTATCGTTACCCACTCCATTCTCTCTCTATCCGTCCGCACTCCATTCTCTCTCTATCCGTCCCCACTCCATTCTCTCTCTATCCGTGCCCGCTCCATTCTCACTCTATCCTTCCCCACTCCATTTTCTCTCTATCCGTCCCCACTCCATTCTCCCTATCTCCGTCCCCACTCCATTCCCTCTCTACCCGTCCCCACTCCATTTCTTCTCTATCCGCCCCCACTCCATTCCCTCTCTATCCATCCCCACTCCATTCCCGCTCTATCCGTCCCCACTCCATTCTTTCTCTATCCGTCCCCACTCCATTCCCTCTCTACCCGTCCCCACTCCATTTTTTCTCTATCCGCCCCCATTCCATTCCCTCTCTATCCATCCCCACTCGATTCCCTCTCTATCCGTCCCCACTCCATTCACTCTCTATCCGTCCCCACTCGATTCCCTCTCTATCCGTCCCCATTCCATTCTCTCTATCTGCCCTGACTCCATTCCCTCTCTTCCGTCCCCACTCCATTCTCCCTCTATCCGTCCCCACTCCATTCTCTCTCTAACCGTCCCCGCTCCATCCTCTCTCTATCCATCCCCACTCCATTCTCTCTCTATCCGTCCCCACTCCATTCACTCTATCTCCGTCCCCACTCCATTCCCTCTCTACCCGTCCCCACACCATTATTTGGCTATCCGCCCCCACTCCATTCTCTCTCCATCTGTCCCCACTCCATTCCCTCTCTATCCATCCCCACTCCCTTCTCTCTCTATCCGTCCCCACTCCCTTCTCTCTCCAGCCGTCCCCACTCCATTCCCTTTCTATCCGTCCCTACTCCATTCTCTCTCTATCCATCCCCACTCCATTCCCTTTCTATCCGTCCCCACTCCATTCCCTCTCTATCCGTCCCCACTCCATTCCCTCTCTATCCGTCCCCACTTCATTCCCGCTCTATCCGTCCCCACTCCATTCTCTCTCTATCCGTCACCATTCGATTCCCTCTCTATCCGTCCCCACTCCATTCTCTCTCTATCCGTCCCCACTCGATTCCCTCTCTACCCGTCCCCACTCCATTCCCTCTCTATCCGTCCCCACTCCCTTCTCTCTCTATCCGTCCCCACTCCATTCTCTCTCTATCCGTCCCCACTGCATTCCCTTTCTATCCGTCCCTACTCCATTCTATCTCTATCCGTCCCCACTCCATTCCCTCTCTATCCGTCCCCAATCAATTCCCTCTCTATCCGTCCCCACTCCATTCTCTCTCTATCCGTCCCCACTCCATTCCCTCTCTATCCGTCCCTACTCCATTCCCTCTCTATCTGTCCCCACTCCATTCCCGATCTATCCCTCCCCACTCGATTCTCTCTATCCGACCCCATTCCATTCTCTCTCTATCCGACCCCACTCCATTCTCTCACCATTCGTCCCCACTCCATTCCCTCTCTATCCATCCCCACTCCATTCCCGGTCTATCCATCCCCACTCCATTCCCTCTCTATCCGTCCCCACTCCCTTCTCTCTCTATCCGTCCCCACTCCATTCTCCCTCCATCCGTCCCCACTCCATTCCCTTTCTATCCGTCCCTACTCCATTCTCTCTCTATCCGTCCCCACTCCATTCTCTCTCTATCCGTTCCCACTCCATTCCCTCTCTATCCGTCCCCACTCCATTCCCTCTCTATCCGTCCCCACTCCATTCCCTCTCTATCCGTCCCCACTCCATTCCCGCTCTATCCATCCCCACTCCATTTCCTTTCTATCCGTCCCTACTCCATTCTCTCTCCATCTGTCCCCACTCCATTCCCTCTCTATCCATCCCCACTCCCTTCTCTCTCTATCCGTCCCCACTCCATTCTCTCTCCATCCGTCCCCACTCCATTCCCTTTCTCTCCGTCCCTACACCATTCTCTCTCTATCCGTCCCCACTCCATTCCCTCTCTATCCGTCCCCACTCCATTCCCTCTCTATCCGTCCCCACTCCATTCCCTCTCTATCCGTCCCCACTTCATTCCCGCTCTATCCATCCCCACTCCATTCTCTCTCTATCCGTCACCACTCGATTCCCTCTCTATCCGTCCCCACTCCATTTTCTCTCTATCCGTCCCCACTCGATTCCCTCTCTACCCGTCCCCACTCCATTCCCTCTCTAACCGTCCCCACTCCCTTCTCTCTCTATCCGTCCCCACTCCATTCTCTCTCTATCCGTCCCCACTGCATTCCCTTTCTATCCGTTCCCACTCCATTCTCTCTCTATCCGTCCGCACTCCATTCCCTCCCTATCCGTCACCACTCCAGTCCCTCCCTATCCGTCCCCACTCCATTCTCTCTCTAACCGTCCCCACTCCATTCACTCTCCATCTGTCCCCACTCCATTCCCTCTCCATCTGTCCCCACTCCATTCCCGATCTATCCCTCCCCACTCGATTCTCTCTCTGTCCGACCCCATTCCATTCTCTCTCTATCAGACCCCACTCCATTCTCTCTCCATCCGTCCCCACTCCATTCCCTCTTTATCCGTCCACACTCCATTCCCCCTCTATCCATCCCCACTCCATTCCCTCTCTATCCGTCCCCACTCCCTTCTCTCTCTATCCGTCCCCACTCCATTCACTTTCTATCCATCCCCACTCCATTCCCTCTCTATCAGTCCCCACTCCATTCCCACTTTATCCATCCCCACTCCATTCCCTCTCTATCCGTCCCCACTCCATTCTCTCTCCATCCGTCCCCACTCCATTCCCTTTCTATCCGTCCCTACTCCATTCTCTCTCTATCCGTCCCCACTCCATTCTCTCTCTATCCGTCCCCACTCCCTTCTCTCTCTATCCGTCCCCACTCCATTCTCTCTCTATCCGTCCCCACTCCATTCCCTTTCTACCCGTCTCTACTCCATTCTATCTCTATCCGTCCCCACTCCATTCCCTCTCCATCCGTCCCCACTCCATTCCCTCCCTATCCGTCCCCACTCCATTCTCTCTCTAACCGTCCCCACTCCATTCTCTCTCCATCTGTCCCCACTCCATTCCCTCTCCATCTGTCCCCACTCCATTCCCGATCTAACCCTCCCCACTCGATTCTCTCTCTATCCGACCCCATTCCATTCTCTCTCTATCAGACCCCACTCCATTCTCTCTCCATCCGTCCCCACTCCATTCCCTCTCTATCCGTCCACACTCCATTCCCCCTCTATCCATCCCCACTCCATTCCCTCTCTATCCGTCCCCACTCCCTTCTCTCTCTATCCGTCCCCACTCCATTCTCTCTCTAACCGTCCCCACTCCATTCCCTCTCTATCAGTCCCCACTCCATTCCCTTTCTATCCGTCCCTACTCCATTCTCTCTCTATCCGTCCCCACTCCATTCCCTCTCGATCCGTCCCCACTCCATTCCCTCTCTATCCGTCCCCACTCCATTCTCTCTCTATCCGTCCCCACTCCCTTCTCTCTCTATCCGTCCCCACTCCATTCTCTCTCTATCCGTCCCCACTCCATTCCCTTTATTTCCGTCCCTACTCCATTCTATCTCTATCCGTCCACACTCCATTCCCTCTCCATCCGTTCCCACTCCATTCCCTCTCTATCCGTCCCCACTCCATTCTCTCTCTATCGTCCCCACTCCATTCCCTCTCTATCCGTCCGTACTCCATTCCCTCTCTATCTGTCCCCACTCCATTCCCGATCTATCCCTCCCCACTCGATTCTCTCTATCCGACCCCATTCCATTCTCTCTCTATCCGACCCCACTCCATTCTCTCACCATCCGTCCCCACTCCATTCCCTCTCTATCCATCCCCACTCCATTCCCGCTCTATCCATCCCCACTCCATTCCCTCTCTATCCGTCCCCACTCCCTTCTCTCTCTATCCGTCCCCACTCCATTCTCTCTCTATCCGTCGCCACTCCATTCTCTCTCTATCGTTAATCACTCCATTCTCTCTCTATCCGTTCCCACTCCATTCTCTCTCTATCCATCCCCACTCCATTTTCTCTCTATCCGTCCCCGCTCCATTCTCACTCTATCCTTCCCCACTCCATTTTCTCTCTACCCGTCCCCACTCCATTTTTTCTCTATCCGCCCCCACTCCATTCCCTCTCTATCCATCCCCACTCCATTCCCGCTCTATCAGTCCCCACTCCATTCTTTCTCTATCCGTCCCCACTCGATTCCCTCTCTATCCGTCCCCACTCCATTCCCGATCTATCCCTCCCCACTCCATTCTCTCACCATCCGTCCCCACTGCATTCCCTCTCTATCCATCCCCACTCCATTCCCGCTCTATCCATCCCCACTCCATTCCCTCTCTATCCGTCCCCACTCCCTTCTCTCTCTTTCCGTCCCCACTCCATTCTCTCTCCATCCGTCCCCACTCCATTCCCTTTCTATCCGTCCCTCCTCCATTCTCTCTCTATCCGTCCCCACTCCATTCTCTCTCTATCCGTCCCCACTACATTCCCTCTCTATCCGTCCCCACTCCATTCTCTCTCTATCCGTCCCCACTCCATTCCCTCTCTATCCATCCCCACTCCATTCCCACTCTATCCGTCCCCACTCCATTCCCACTCTATCCATCCCCACTCCATTCCCTCTCTATCCGTCCCCTGTCCATTCTCTCTCTATCCGTCCGCACACCATTCTCTCTCTATCCGTCCGCACACCATTCTCTCTCTATCCGTCCCGACTCCATTCACTCTATCTCCGTCCCCACTCCATTCCCTCTCGACCCGTCCCCACACCATTTTTTCTCTATCCGCCCCCACTCCATTCTCTCTCCATCTGTCCCCACTCCATTCCCTCTCTATCCATCCCCACTTCATTCCCGCTCTATCCGTCCCCACTCCATTCTCTCTCCATCCCTCCCCACTCCATTCCCTCTCCATCCATCCCCACTCCATTCCCGCTCTATCCATCCCCTCTCCATTCCCGCTCTATCCATCCCCACTCCATTCCCTCTCTATCCGTCCCCACTCCCTTCCCTCTCTATCCGTCCCCACTCCATTCTCTCTCCATCCGTCCCCACTCCATTCCCTTTCTATCCGTTCCTATTCCATTCTCTCTCTATCCATCCCCACTCCATTCCCTCTCTCTCCGTCCCCACTCCATTCCCGATCTATCCCTCCCCACTCGATTCTCTCTCTATCCGACCCCATTCCATTCTCTCTCTATCCGTCCCCACTCCATTCTCTCTCCATCCGTCCCCACTCCATTCCCTCTCTATCCGTCCCTACTCCATTCTCTCTCTATCCGTCCCCGCTCCATTCTCTCTCTATCCGTCCCCACTCCATTCTCTTTATATCCGTCCCCACTCCATTCTCTCCCTATCCGTCCCCACTCCATTCTCTCTCTAACCGTCCCCACTCCATTCCCACTAGATCCATCCCCACTCCATTCCCTCTCTATCCCTCCCCACTCGATTCTCTCTATATCCGTCCCCACTCCATTCTCCCTATCTCCGTCCCCACTCCATTCCCTCTCTGCCCGTCCCCACTCCATTTTTTCTCTATCCGCCCCCACTCCATTCCCTCTCTATCCATCCCCACTCCATTCTCTCTCTAACAGTCCCCACTCCATTCTCTCTCTATCCGTCCCCGCTCCATCCTCTCTCGATCCATCCCCACTCCATTCTCTCTCTATCCGTCCCCACTCCATTCACTCTATCTCCGTCCCCACTCCATTCCCTCTCTACCCGTCCCCACACCATTATTTCGCTATCCGCCCCCACTCCATTCTCTCTCCATCTGTCCCCACTCCATTCCCTCTCTATCCATCCCCACTCCCTTCTCTCTCTATCCGTCCCCACTCCATTCTCTCTCCATCCGTCCCCACTCCATTCCCTTTCTATCCGTCCCTACTCCATTCTCTCTCTATCCGTCCCCACTCCATTCCCTCTCTATCCGTCCCCACTCCATTCCCTCTCTATCCGTCCCCACTCCATTCCCTCTCTATCCGTCCCCACTCCATTCTCTCTCTATCCGTCCCCACTCGATTCCCTCTCGACCCGTCCCCACTCCATTCCCTCTCTATCCGTCCCCACTCCCTTCTCTCTCTATCCGTCCCCACTCCATTCTCTCTCTATCCGTCCCCACTGCATTCCCTTTCTATCCGTCCCTACTCCATTCTATCTCTATCCGTCTCCACTCCATTCCCTCTCTATCCGTCCCCACTCAATTCCCTCTCTATCCGTCCCCACTCCATTCTCTCTCTATCCGTCCCCACTCCATTCCCTCTCGATCCGTCCCAACTCCATTCCCTCTCTATCTGTCCCCACTCCATTCCCGATCTATCCCTCCCCACTCGATTCTCTCTATCCGACCCCATTCCATTCTCTCTCTATCCGACCCCACTCCATTCTCTCACCATCCGTCCCCACTCCATTCCCTCTCTATCCATCCCCACTCCATTCCCGCTCTATCCATCCCCACTCCATTCCCTCTCTATCCGTCCCCACTCCCTTCTCTCTCTATCCGTCCCCACTCCATTCTCTCTCCATCCGTCCCCACTCCATTCCCTTTCTATCCGTCCCTCCTCCATTCTCTCTCTATCCGTCCCCACTCCATTTTCTCTATCCGTCCCCACTACATTCCCTCTCTATCCGTCCCCACTCCATTCTCTCTCGATCCGTTCCCACTCCATTCCCTCTCTATCCCTCCCCACTCCATTCCCTCTCTATCCGTCCACACTCCATTCCCTCTCTATCTGTCCCCACTCAATTCCCGCTCCATCCATCCCCACTCCATTCCCTCTCTATCCGTCCCCACTCCCTTCTCTCTCTATCCGTCCCCACTCCATCCTTCCCCACTCCATTCCCTTTTTATCCGTCCCCTCTCCATTCTCTCTCTAACCGTCCCCACTCCATTCCCTCTCTATCCATCCCCACTCCATTCCCACTCTATCCGTCCCCACTCCATTCCCACTCTATCCATCCCCACTCCATTCCCTCTCTATCCGTCCCCTCTCCATTCTCTCTCTATCCGTCCGCACACCATTCTCTCTCTATCCGTCTGCACACCATTCTCTCTCTATCCGTCCCGACTCCATTCTCTCTCTATCCGTCCCCGCTCCATTCTCTATCTATCCGTCCCCACTCCATTCTCTTCATATCCGTCCCCACTCCATTCTCTCCCTATCCGTCCCCACTCCATTCTCTCTCTAACCGTCCCCACTCCATTCCCACTCGATCCATATCCACTCCATTCCCTCTCTATCCGTCCCCATTCCATTCTCTCTCTATCCGTCACCACTCCATTCTCTCTCTATCCGTCCGCACTTCATTCTACCTATATCCGTCCCCACTCCATTCCCTCCCTATCCATCCCCACTCCATTCTCTCTCTAACCGTCCCCACTCCATTCTCTCTCCATCTGTCCCCACTCCTTTCCATCTCCATCTGTCCCCACTCCATTCCCGATCTATCCCTCCCCACTCGATTCTCTCTCTATCCGACCCCATTCCATTCTCTCTCTATCAGACCCCACTCCATTCTCTCTCCATCCGTCCCCACTCCATTCCCTCTCTATCCGTCCACACTCCATTCCCCCTCTATCCATCCCCACTCCATTCTCTCTCTAACCGTCCCCACTCCATTCCCTCTCTATCCGTCCCCACTCCATTCCCTCTCTATTCGTCCCCACTCCATTCCCTCTCTATCCGTCCCCACTCCATTCCCTCTCTATCCGTCCCCACTCCATTCCCTCACTATCCGTCCCCACTCCATTCCCGCTCTATCCATCCCCACTCCATTTCCTCTCTATCCGTCCCCACTCCCTTCTCTCTCTATCCGTCCCCACTCCATTCTCTCTCCATCCGTCCCCACTCCATTCCCTTTCTATCCGTCCCTACTCCATTCTCTCTCTATCCGTCCCCACTCCATTCCCTCTCAATCCGTCCCCACTCCATTCCCTCTCTATCCGTCCCCACTCCATTCTCTCTCTATCCGTCCCCACTCCCTTCTCTCTCTATCCGTCACCACTCCATTCTCTCTCTATCCGTCCCCACTCCATTCCCTTTCTATCCGTCCCTACTACATTCTATCTCTATCCGTCCCCACTCCATTCCCTCTCCATCCGTCCCCACTCCATTCCCTCTCTATCCGTCCCCACTCCATTCTCTCTCTATCCGTCCCCACTCCATTCCCTCTCTATCCGTCGCTACTCCATTCCCTCTCAATCTGTCCCCACTCCATTCTCTCTCTATCCGTCCCCACTCCCTTCTCTCTCTATCCGTCCCCACTCCATTCTCTCTCTATCCGTCCCCACTCCATTCCCTCTCTATCCGTCCCCACTCCATTCTCTCTCTATCCGTCCCCACTCCCTTCTCTCTCTATCCGTCCCCACTCCATTCTCTCTCTATCCGTCCCCACTCCATTCCCTTTTTATCCGTCCCTACTACATTCTATCTCTATCCGTCCCCACTCCATTCCCTCTCCATCCGTCCCCACTCCATTCCCTCTCTATCCGTCCCCACTCCATTCTCTCTCTATCCGTCCCCACTCCATTCCCTCTCTATCCGTCCCCACTCCATTCCCTCTCTATCCGTCGCTACTCCATTCCCTCTCTATCTGTCCCCACTCCATTCCCGATCTATTCCTCCCCACTCGATTCTCTCTATCCGACCCCATTCCATTCCCTCTCTATCCATCCCCACTCCATTCCCTCTCTATCCGTCCCCACTCCATTCTCTCTCTATCTGTCCCCACTCCATTCCCGATCTATCCCTCCCCACTCGATTGTCTCTATCCGACCCCATTCCATTCTCTCTCTATCCGACCCCACTCCATTCCCTCTCTATCCGTCCCCACTCCATTCTCTCTCTATCCGTCCCCACTCCATTCCCTCTCTCTCCGTCGCTACTCCATTCCCTCTCTATCTGTCCCCACTCCATTCCCGATCTATCCCTCCCCACTCCATTCTCTCTCTATCCGACCCCACTCCATTCTCTCACCATCCGTCCCCACTCCATTCCCTCTCTATCCATCCCCACTCCATTCCCGCTCTATCCATCCCCACTCCATTCCCTCTCTATACGTCCCCACTCCCTTCTCTCTCTATCCGTCCCCACTCCATTCTCTCTCTATCGTTCCCCACTCCATTCTCTCTCTATCCGTTCCCACTCCATTCTCTCTCTATCCATCCCCACTCCATTTTCTCTCTATCCGTCCCCGCTCCATTCTCACTCTATCCTTCCCCACTCCATTTTCTCTCTATCCGTCCCCACTCCATTCTCCCTATCTCCGTCCCCACTCCATTCCCTCTCTACCCGTCCCCACTCCATTTTTTCTCTATCCGCCCCCACTCCATTCCCTCTCTATCCATCCCCACTCCATTCCCGCTCTATCCGTCCCCACTCCATTCTTTCTCTATCCGTCCCCACTCGATTCCCTCTCTATCCGTCCCCACACCATTCTCTCTCTATCCGTCCCCACTCGATTCCCTCTCTATCCGTCCCCACTCCATTCTCTCTATCTGCCCTGACTCCATTCCCTCTCTTCCGTCCCCACTCCATTCTCTCTCTATCCGTCCCCGCTCCATCCTCTCTCGATCCATCCCCACTCCATTCTCTCTCTATCCGTCCCCACTCCATTCACTCTATCTCCGTCCCCACTCCATTCCCTCTCTACCCGTCCCCACACCATTTTTTCTCTATCCGCCCCCACTCCATTCTCTCTCCATCCGTCCCCACTCCATTCTCTCTCCATCCGTCCCCACTCCATTCTCTCTCCATCTGTCCCCACTCCATTCCCTCTCTATCCATCCCCACTTCATTCCCGCTCTATCCGTCCCCACTCCATTCTCTCTCTATCTGTCCCCTCTCGATTCCCTCTCAATCCGTCCCCACTCCATTCTCTCTCTATCCGTCCCCACTCGATTCCCTCTCTGCCCGTCCCCACTCCATTCCCGATCTATCCCTCCCCACTCGATTCTCTCTATCTGACCCCATTCCATTCTCTCTCTATCCGACCCCACTCCATTCTCTCTCCATCCCTCCCCACTCCATTCCCTCTCCATCCATCCACACACCATTCCCGCTCTATCCATCCCCTCTCCATTCCCGCTCTATCCATCCCCACTCCATTCCCTCTCTATCCGTCCCCACTCCCTTCCCTCTCTATCCGTCCCCACTCCATTCTCTCTCCATCCGTCCCCACTCCATTCCCTTTCTATCCGTTCCTATTCCATTTTCTCTCTATCCATCCCCACTCCATTCCCTCTCTCTCCGTCCCCACTCCATTCCCGATCTTTCCCTCCCCACTCGATTCTCTCTCTATCCGACCCCATTCCATTCTCTCTCTATCCGTCCCCACTCCATTCTCTCTCCATCCGTCCCCACTCCATTCCCTCTCTATCCATCCCCACTCCATTCCCGCTCTATCCATCCCCACTCCATTCCCTCTCTATCCGTCCCCACTCCCTTCTCTCTCTATCCGTTCCCACTCCATTCTCTCTCCATCCGTCCCCACTCCATTCCCTTTCTATCCGTCCCCACTCCATTCTCTCTCTATCCGTCCCCACTCCATTCCCTCTCTATCCGTCCCCACTCCATTCCCTCTCTATCCGTCCCCACTCCATTCCCTCTCTATCCGTCCCCACTCCATTCCCTCTCTATCCGTCCCCACTCCATTCCCGCTCTATCCATCCACACTCCATTCCCTCTCTATCCGTCCCCACTCCGTTCTCTCTCTATCCGTCCCCACTCCATTCTCTCTCCATCCGTCCCCACTCCATTCCCTTTCTATCCGTCCCTACTCCATTCTCTCTCTATCCGTCCCCACTCCATTCCCTCTCGATCCGTCCCCACTCCATTCCCTCTCTATCCGTCCCCACTCCATTCTCTCTCTATCCGTCCCCACTCCCTTCTCTCTCTATCCGTCCCCACTCCATTCTCTCTCTATCCGTCCCCACTCCATTCCCTTTCTATCCGTCCCTACTCCATTCTATCTCTATCCGTCCCCACTCCATTCCCTCTCCATCCGTCCCCACTCCATTCCCTCTCTATCCGTCCCCACTCCATTCTCTCTCTATCCGTCCCCACTCCATTCCGTCTCTATCCGTCTCTACTCCATTCCCTCTCTATCTGTCCCCACTCCATTCCCGATCTATCCCTCCCCACTCGATTCTCTCCATCCGACCCCATTCCATTCTCTCTCTATCCGACCCCACTCCATTCTCTCACCATCCGTCCCCACTCCATTCCCTCTCTATCCATCCCCACTCCATTCCCGCTCTATCCATCCCCACTCCATTCCCTCTCTATCCGTCCCCACTCCCTTCTCTCTCTATCCGTCCCCACTCCATTCTCTCTCCATCCGTCCCCACTCCATTCCCTTTCTATCCGTCCATCCTCCATTCTCTCTCTATCCGTCCCCACTCCATTCTCTCTCTATCCGTCCCCACTCCATTCTCTCTCTATCCGTCCCCACTCCATTCCCTCTCTATCCGTCCCCACTCCATTCCCTCTCTATCCGTCCCCACTCCATTCTCTCTCTATCCGTCCCCACTCCATTCCCTCTCTATCCGTCCCCACTCCATTCCCTCTCTATCCGTTCACACTCCATTCCCTCTCTGTCCGTCCCCACTCAATTCCCGCTCCATCCGTCCCCACTCCATTCCCTCTCTATCCGTCCCCACTCCCTTCTCTCTCTATCCGTCCCCACTCCATTATCTCTCCATCATTCCCCACTCCATTCCCTTTTTATCCGTCCCCTCTCCATTCTCTCTCTAACCGTCCGCACACCATTCTCTCCCTATCCGTCCGCACACCATTCTCTCTCTATCCATCCCCACTTCATTCTCTCTCTATCCGTCCAAGCTCCATTCTCTCTCTATCCGTCCCCACTCCATTCTCTCTCTATCCGTCCCCACTCCATTCTCTCTATCTCCGTCCCCACTCCATTCCCTCCCTACCCGTCCCCACAACCATTTTTTCTCTATCCGCCCCCACTCCATTCTCTCTCCATCCGTCCCCACTCCATTCCCTCCCTATCCATCCCCACTCTATTCCCGCTCTATCCGTCCCCACTCCATTCTCTCTCTATCCGTCCCCACTCGATTACCTCTCTATCCGTCCCCACTCCATTCTCTCCCTATCCGTCCCCACTCGATTCCCTCTCTATCCGTCCCCACTCCATTCTCTCTATCTGCCCCGACTCCATTCCCTCTCTATCCGTCCCCACTCCATTCTCTCACTATCCGTCCCCACTCCATTCCCTCTCTATCCGTCCCCACTCCATTCCCTCTCTATACGTCCCCACTCCATTCCCTCGCTATCCGTCCCCACTCCATTGCCTCTCTATCCGTCCCCACTCCATTCCCGCTCTATCCATCCCCACACCATTCCCTCTCTATCCGTCCCCACTCCCTTCTCTCTCTATCCGTCCCCACTCCATTCTCTCTCCATCCGTCCCCACTCCATTCCCTTTCTATCCGTCCCTACTCCATTCTCTCTCTATCCGTCCCCACTCCATTCTCTCTCTATCCGTCACTACTCCATTCTTTCTCTATCTGTCCCCACTCCATTCTCTCTCTATCCGTCCCCACTCCATTCTCTCTCCATCCGTCCCCACTTCATTCCCTCTCTATCTGTGCCCACTACATTCCCGATCAATCCCTCCCCACTCGATTCTCTCTCTATCCGATCCCATTTCATTCTCTCTCTATCCGACCCCACTCCATTCTCTCTCCATCCGTCCCCACTCCATTCCCTCTCTATCCGTCCCCACTCCCTTCTCTCTCTATCCGTCCCCACTCCATTCTCTCTCCATCCGTCCCCACTCCATTCCCTTTCTATCGGTCCCTACTCCATTCTCTCTCTATCCGACCCCACTCCATTCCCTCTCGATCCGTCCCCACTCCATTCCCTCTCTATCCGTCCCCACTCCCTTCTCTCTCTATCCGTCCCCACTCCATTCTCTCTCCATCCGTCCCCACTCCATTCCCTTAATATCCGTCCCTACTCCATTATCTCTCTATCCGTCCCCACTCCATTCACTCTATCTCCGTCCCCACTCCATTCACTCTATCTCCGTCCCCACTCCATTCCCTCTCTACCCGTCCCCACACCATTTTTTCTTTATCCGCACCCACTCCATTCCCGCTCTATCCGTCCTCACTCCATTCCCTGTCTATCCGTCCCCACTCCTTTCTCTCTCTTTCCGTACCCACTCCATTCCCTCTCTATCCGTCCCCGCTCCATTCCCTGTCTATCCGTCCCCGCTCCATTCCCTCTCTATCCGTCCCCACTCCCTTCTCTCCCTATCCGTCCCCACTCCATTCTCTCTCCATCCGTCCCCACTTCATTCCCTTTTTACCTTTCCCCTCTCCATTCTCTCTCTAACCGTCCCCACTCCATTCCCTCTCTATCCATCCCCACTCCATTCCCACTCTATCCATCCCCACTCCATTCCCTCTCTATCCGTCCCCACTCCATTCTCTCTCTATCCGTCACCACTCCATTCTCCCTCTATCCGTCCCCACTCCATTCTCTCTCTATCCGTCCCCACTCCATTCTCTCTATATCCGTCCACACTCCATTCCCTCTCTACCCGTCCCCACACCATTTTTTCTCTATCCGCCCCGACTCCATTCTCCCTCCATCCGTCCCCACTCCATTCCCTCTCTATCCATCCCCACTCCATTCCCGCTCTATCCGTCCCCACTCCATTCTCTCTCTATCCGTCCCCACTCGATTCCCTCTCTATCCGTCCCCACTCCATTCTCTCTCTATCCGTCCCCACTCGATTCCCTCTCGATCCGTCCCCACTCCATTCTCTCTATCTGTACGACTCCATTCCCTCTCTATCCGTCCCCACTCCATTCTCTGTCTAACCGTCCCCACTCCATTCCCTCTCTATTCGTCCCCACTCCATTCCCTCGCAATCCGTCCCCACTCCATTCCCTCGCTATCCGTCCCCACTCCATTGCCTCTCTATCCGTCCCCACTCCATTCCCGCTCTATCCATCCCCACACCATTCCCTCTCTATCCGTCCCCACTCCCTTCTCTCTCTATCCGTCCCCACTCCATTCTCTCGCTATCCGTCCCCACTCCATTCTCTCTCTATCGTACCCCACTCCATTCTCTCTCTATCCGTCCCCACTCCATTCTCTCTCTTTCCGTCCCCACTCCATTCTCCCTATCTCCGCCCCCACTCCATTCCCTCTCTACCCGTCCCCATTCCATTCCCTCTCTATCCGTCCCCACTCCATTCTCTCTCTATCCGTCCCCACTGCATTCCCTCTCTATCCGTCCCTACTCCATTCCCTCTCTATCCGTCCCCACTCCATTCCCGATCTATCCCTCCCCACTCGATTCTCTCTCTATCCGACCCCATTCCATTCTCTCTCTATCCGACCCCACTCCATTCTCTCTCCATCTCTCGCCACTCCATTCCCTCTCTATCCATCCCCACTCCATTCCCTCTCTATCCGTCCCCACTCCCTTCTCTCTCTATCCGTCCCCACTCCATTCTCTCTCCATTCGTCCCCACTCCATTCCCTTTCTATCCGTTCCTATTCCATTCTCACTCTATCCATCCCCACTCCATTCCCTCTCTATCCGACGCCACTCCATTCCCTCTCTATCCGTCCCCACTCCATTCTCTCTCTCTCCGTCCCCACTCCATTCCCTCTCTATCCGTCCCCACTCCATTCCCTCGCTATCCGTCCACATGCCATTCCCTCTCTATCCGTCCCCACTCCATTCCCGCTCCATCCAACACCACTCCATTCCCTCTCTATCCGTCCCCACTCCCTTCTCTCGCTATCCGTCCCCACTCCATTCTCTCTCCATCCGTACCCACTCCATTCACTTCCTATCCGTCCCCACTCCATTCTCTCTCTAACCGTCCCCACTCCATTCCCTCTCTATCCGTCCCCACTCCATTCTCTCTCAATCCGTCCCCTCTCCATTCTCTCTCTATCGTTCCGCACTCCATTCTCTCTCTATCCGTCCCCACTCCATTTTCTCTCTATCCGTCCCCACTCCATTCTCCCTATCTCCGACCCCACTCCATTCTCTCTCCATCCGTCCCCACTCCATTCCCTCTCTATCCGTCCCCACTCCATTCCCGCTCTATCCGTCCCCACTCCATTCTTTCTCTATCCGTCCCCACTCGATTCCCTCTCTATCCATCCCCACTCCACTCTCTCTCTATTCGTCCCCACTCGATTCCCTCTCTATCCGTCCCCACTCCATTCTCTCTATCTGCCCCGACTCCATTCCCTCTCTTCCGTCCCCACTCCATTCTCCCTCTATCCGTCCCACTCCATTCTCTCTCTAACCGTCCCCACTCCATTCTCTCTCTATCCGTCCCCGCTCCATCCTCTCTCGATCCGTCCCCACTCCATTCTCTCTCTATCCGTCCCCACTCCATTCACTCTATCTCCGTCCCCACTCCATTCCCTCTCTACCCGTCCCCACACCATTTTTTCTCTATCCGCCCCCACTCCATTCTCTCTCCATCCGTCCCCACTCCATTCCCTCTCTATCCATCCCCACTTCATTCCCGCTCTATCCATCCCCTCTCCATTCTCTCTCTATCCGTCCCCACTCGACTCCCTCTCTATCCGTCCCCACACCATTCCCTCTCTATCCGTCCCCACTCGATTCCCTCTCTATCCGTCCCCACTCCATTCTCTCTATCTGCCCCGACTCCATTCCCTCTCTATCCGTCCCCACTCCATTCTCTCGCTATCCGTCCCCACTCCATTCCCTCTCTATCCGTCCCCACTCCATTCCCCCTCTATGCATCCCCACTCCATTCCCTCTCTATCCGTCCCCAATCCCTTCTCTCTCTATCCGTCCCCAATCCCTTCTCTCTCTATCCGTCCCCACTCCCTTCTCTCTCTATCCGTCCCCACTCCCTTCTCTCTCTATCCGTCCCCACTCCATTCTCTCTCCATCCATCCTCACTCCATTCCCTTTCTATCCGACCCTACTCCATTCTCTCTCTATCCGTCCCAATCCATTCCCTCTCGATCCGTCCCCACTCCATTCCCTCTCTATCCGTCCCCACTCCATTCTCTCTGTATCCGTCCCCACTAAATTCCCTCTCTATCCGTCCCCACTCCATTCCCGCTCCATGCATCACCACTACATTCCCTCTCTAACCGTCCCCACTCCCTTCTCTCTCTATCCGTCCCTACACCATTCTCTCTCTATCCGTCCCCACTCCATTCCCTTTCTATCCGTCCCTACTCCATTCTATCTCTCTCCGTCCTCACTCCATTCCCTCTCTATCCGTCCCCACTCCATTCTCTCTCTATCCGTCCCCACTCCGTTCCCTCTCTATCCATCCCCACTCCATTCCCGCTCTATCCATCCCCACTCCATTCCCTCTCTATCCGTCCCCACTCCCTTCTCTCTCAATCCGTCCCCACTCCATTCTCTCTCCATCCGTCCCCACTCCATTCCCTTACTATCCCTCCCTCCTCCATTCTCTCTCTATCCATCCCCACTCCATTCTCTCTCTATCCGTCCCCACTCCATTCCCTCTCTATCCGTCCCCACTCCATTCTCTCTCTATCCGTCCCCACTCCATTCTCTCTCTATCCGTCTCCACACCATTCCCTCTCTATCCGTCCCCACTCCATTCCCTCTCTATCCGTCCCCACTCCATTCCCGCTCCATCCATCCCCACTCCATTCCCTTTCTATCCGTCTCTACTCCATTCTCTCTCTATCCGTCTCCACTCCATTCCCCCTCTGTCCGTCCCCGCTCCATTCCCGCTCCATCCATCCCCACTCCATTCCCTCTCTATCCGTCCGCACTCCCTTCTCTCTCTATCCGTCCCCACTCCATTCTCTCTCCATCCGTCCCCACTCCATCCTCTCTCCATCCGTCCCCACTCCATTCCCTTACTGTCCATCCCAACTCGATTCTCTCTCTAACCGTCCCCACTCCATTCCCTCTCTATCCGTCCCCACTCCATTCCCTCTCTATTCTTCGCCACACCATTCCCCCTCTATCCCTCCCCACTCCATTCCCACTCGATCCGTCCCCACTCCATTCCCTCTCTATCCGTCCCCACTCCCTTCTCTCTCGATCCGTCCCCACCCCATTCACTTTCTATCCATCCCCACTCCATTCCCTTTCTATCCGTCCCTACTCCATTCTATCTCTATCCGTCCCCACTCCATTCCCTCTCTATCCGTCCCCACTCCATTCCCTCTCTATCCGTCCCCACTCCCTTCTCTCTCTATCCGTCCCCAACCCATTCACTTTCTATCCATCCCCACTCCATTCTCTCTCTAACCGTCCCCACACCATTCTCTCTCTATCAGTCCCCACTCCATTCCCACTCTATCCATCACCACTCCATTCTCCCTCTATCCGTCCCCACTCCATTCTCTCTCTATCCGTCCACACTCCATTCTCTCTCTATCCGTCCACACTCCATTCTCCCTATCTCCGTCCCCACTCCATTCCCTCTCTACCCGTCCCCACTCCATTCCCGATCTATCCCTCCCCACTTGATTCTCTCTCTATCCGACCCCATTCCATTCTCTCTCTATCCGACCCCACTCCATTCTCTCTCCATCCCTCCCCACTCCATTCCCTCTCTATCCATCCCCACTCCATTCCCGCTCTATCCATCCCCACTCCATTCCTGCTCTATCCATCGTCACTCCATTCCCTCTCTATCCGTTCCCACTCCCTTCTCTCTCTATCCGTCCCCACTCCATTCTCTCTCCATCCGTCCCCACTCCATTCCCTTTCTATCCGTTCCTATTCCATTCTCTCTCTATCCATCCCCACTCCATTCCCTCTCTATCCGTCGCCACTCCATTCCCTCTCTATCCGTCCCCATCCATTCTCTCTCTCTCCGTCCCCATCCATTCCCTCTCTATCCGTTCCCACTCCCTTCTCTCTCTATCCGTCCCCACTCCAGTCTCTCTCCATCCGTCCCCACTCCATTCCCTTTCTATCCGTTCCTAATCCATTCTCTCTCTATCCATCCCCACTCCATTCCCTCTCTATCCGTCCCCACTCCCTTCTCTCTCTATCCGTCCCCACTCCATTCTCTCTCCATCCGTCCCCACTCCTCTCACTTTCTATCCGTCCCCACCCAATTCTCTCTCTAACCGTCCCCACTCCATTCCCTCTCTATCCGTCCCCACTCCATTCCCTCTCTATCCGTCCTCACTCCATTCTCTCTCTATCCGTCCCCACTCCATTCTCTCTCTATCCGTCCCCACTCCATTCTCTCTCTATCGTTCCGCACTCCATTCTCTCTCTATCCGTCCGCACTCCATTCTCTCTCTATCCGTCCGCGCTCCATTCTCACTCTATCCGTCCCCACTCCATTTTCTCTCTATCCGTCCCCACTCCATTCTCCCTATCTCCGTCCACACTCCATTCCCTCTCTACCCGTCCCCACTTCATTTTTTCTCTATCCGCGCCCACTCCATTCTCTCTCCATCCGTCCCCACTCCATTCCCTCTCTATCCATCCCCACTCCATTCCCGCTCTATCCGTCCCCACTCCATTCTTTCTCTATCCGTCCCCACTCGATTCCCTCTCTATCCATCCCCACTCCATTCTCTCTCTATCCGTCCCCACTCAATTCCCTCTCTATCCGTACCCACTCCATTCTCTCTATCTGCCCCGACTCCATTCCCTCTCTTCCGTCCCCACTCCATTCTCCCTCTATCCGTCCCCACTCCATTCTCTCTCGAACCGTCCCCACTCCATTCTCTCTCTATCCGTACCCGCTCCATCCTCTCTCGATCCGTCCCCACTCCATTCTCTCTCTATCCGTCCCCACTCTATTCACTCTATCTCCGTCCCCACTCCATTCCCTCTCTACCCGTCCCCACGCCATTTTTTCTCTATCCGCCCCCACTCCATTCTCTCTCCATCCGTCCCCACTCCATTCCCTCTCTATCCATCCCGACTTCATTCCCGCTCTATCCGTCCCCACTCCATTCTCTCTCTTTCCGTCCCCACTCCATTCTCTCTATCTGCCCCGACTCCATTCCCTCTCTATCCGTCACCACTCCATTCTCTCGCTATCCGTCCCCACTCCATTCCCTCTCTATCCGTCCCCACTCCATTCCCCCTCTATCCGTCCCCACTCCATTCCCTCTCTATCCGTCCCCAATCCCTACTCTCTCTATCCGTCCCCACTCCCTTCTCTCTCTATCCGTCCCCACTCCATTCTCTCTCGAACCGTCCCCACTCCATTCTCTCTCTATCCGTACCCGCTCCATCCTCTCTCGATCCGTCCCCACTCCATTCTCTCTCTATCCGTCCCCACTCCATTCACTCTATCTCCGTCCCCACTCCATTCCCTCTCTACCCGTCCCCACGCCATTTTTTCTCTATCCGCCCCCACTCCATTCTCTCACCATCCGTCCCCACTCCATTCCCTCTCTATCCATCCCGACTTCATTCCCGCTCTATCCGTCCCCACTCCATTCTCTCTCTTTCCGTCCCCACTCCATTCTCTCTATCTGCCCCGACTCCATTCCCTCTCTATCCGTCACCACTCCATTCTCTCGCTATCCGTCCCCACTCCATTCCCTCTCTATCCGTCCCCACTCCATTCCCCCTCTATCCGTCCCCACTCCATTCCCTCTCTATCCGTCCCCAATCCCTACTCTCTCTATCCGTCCCCACTCCCTTCTCTCTCTATCCGTCCCCACTCCATTCTCTCCCCATCCGTCCCCACTCCATTCCCTTTCTACCCGCCCTACTCCATTCTCTCTCTATCCATCCCCACTCCATTCCCTCTCGATCCGTCCCCACTCCATTCCCTCTCTATCCGTCCCCACTCCATTCTCTCTGTATCCGTCCCCACTCCATTCCCTCTCTATCCGTCCCCACTCCATTCCCGCTCCATGCATCCCCACTCCATTCCCTCTCTATCCGTCCCCACTCCCTTCTCTCTCTATCCGTCCCCACACCATTCTCTCTCTATCCGTCCCCACTCCATTCCCTTTCTATCCGTCCCTACTCCATTCTATCTCTATCCGTCCCCACTCCATTCCCTCTCTATCCGTCCCCACTCCATTCCCTCTCTATCCGTCCCCACTCCATTCTCTCTCTATCCGTCCCCACTCCATTCCCTCTCTATCCGTCCCTACTCCATTCCCTCTCTATCTGTCCCCACTCCATTCCCGATCTATCCCTCCCCACTCGATTCTCTCTCTATCCGACCCCATTCCATTCTCTCTCTATCCGACCACACTCCATTCTCTCTCCATCCGCCCCCACTCTATTCCCTCTCTATCCATCCCCACTCCATTCCTGCTCTATCCATCCCCAGTCCATTCCCTCTCTATCCGTCCCCACTCCCTTCTCTCTCGATCCGTCCCCACTCCATTCTCTCTCCATCCATCCCCACTCCATTCCCCTTCTATCCGTCCCTCCTCCATTCTCTCTCTATCCGTCCCCACTCCATTCCCTCTCTATCCGTCCCCACTCCATTCCCTCTCTATCCGTCCCCACTCCATTCCCTCTCTATCCGTCCACACTCCATTCCCTCTCTATCCGTCCCCACTCCATTCCCTTTCCATCCGTCCCTACTCCATTCTCTCTCTATCCGTCCCCACTCCATTCCCTCTCGATCCGTCCCCACTCCATTCCCTCTCTATCCGTCCCCACTCCATTCTCGCTGTATCCGTCCCCACTAAATTCCCTCTCTATCCGTCCCCACTCCATTCCCGCTCCATGCATCCCCTCTCCATTCCCTCTCTATCCGTCCCCACTCCCTTCTTTCTCTATCCGTCCCCACACCATTCTCTCTCTATCCGTCCCCACTCCATTCCCTTTCTATCCGTCCCTACTCCATTCTATCTCTCTCCGTCCTCACTCCATTCCCTCTCTATCCGTCCCCACTCCATTCCCTCTCTATCCGTCCCCACTCCATTCTCTCTCTATTCGTCCCCACTCCGTTCCCTCTCTATCCATCCCCACTCCATTCCCGCTCTATCCATCCCCACTCCATTCCCTCTCTATCCGTCCCCACTCCCTTCTCTCTCAATCCGTCCCCACTCCATTCTCTCTCCATCCGTCCCCACTCCATTCCCTTACTATCCCTCCCTCCCCCATTCTCTCTCTGTCCATCCCCACTCCATTCTATCTCTATCCGTCCCCACTCCATTCCCTCTCTATCCGTCCCCACTCCATTCCCTGTCTATCCGTCCCCACTCCATTCTCTCTCTATCCGTCCCCACTCCATTCCCTCTCTATCCGTCCCTACTCCATTCCCTCTCTATCTGTCCCCACTCCATTTCCGATCTATCCCTCCCCACTCGATTCTCTCTCTATCCGACCCCATTCCATTCTCTCTCTATCCGACCCCACTCCATTCTCTCTCCATCCGTCCCCACTCTATTCCCTCTCAATCCATCCCCAGTCCATTCCCTCTCTATCCGTCCCCACTCCATTCCCTCTCTATCCGTCCCCACTCCATTCTCTCTCTATCCGTCCCCACTCCATTCTCTCTCTATCGTTCCGCACTCCATTCTCTCTCTATCCGTCCGCACTCCATTCTCTCTCTATCCGTCCCCGCTCCATTCTCACTCTATCCGTCCCCACTCCATTTTCTCTCTATCCGTCCCCACTCCATTCTCCCTATCTCCGTCCACACTCCATTCCCTCTCTACCCGTCCCCACTCCATTTTTTCTCTATCCGCGCACACTCCATTCTCTCTCCATCCGTCCCCACTCCATTCCCTCTCTATCCATCCCCACTCCATTCCCGCTCTATCCGTCCCCACTCCATTCTTTCTCTATCCGTCCCCACTCGATTCCCCCTCTATCCATCCCCACTCCATTCTCTCTCTATCCGTCCCCACTCGATTCCCTCTCTATCGGTACCCACTCCATTCTCTCTATCTGCCCCGACTCCATTCCCTCTCTTCCGTCCCCACTCCATTCTCCCTCTATCCGTCCCCACTCCATTCTCTCTCGAACCGTCTCCACTCCATTCTCTCTCTATCCGTCCCCGCTCCATCCTCTCTCGATCCGTCCCCACTCCATCCTCTCTCGATCCGTCCCCACTCCATTCTCTCTCTATCCGTCCCCACTCCATTCACTCTATCTCCGTCCCCACTCCATTCCCTCTCTATCCATCCCCACTTCAGTCCCGCTCGATCCGTCCCCACTCCATTCTCTCTCTATCCGTCCCCACTCCATTCTCTCTATCTGCCCCGACTCCATTCCCTCTCTATCCGTCCCCACTCCATTCTCTCGCTATCCGTCCCCACTCCATTCCCTCTCTATCCGTCCCCACTCCATTCCCCCTCTATCCGTCCCCACTCCATTCCCTCTCTATCCGTCCCCAATCCCTTCTCTCTCTATCCGTCCCCACTCCCTTCTCTCTCTATCCATCCCCACTCCCTTCTCTCCCCATCCGTCCCCACTCCATTCCCTTTCTATCCGTCCCTACTCCATTCTCTCTCTATCCATCCCCACTCCATTCCCTCTCGATCCGTCCCCACTCCATTCCCTCTCTATCCGTCCCCAGTCCATTCTCTCTGTATCCGTCCCCACTCCATTCCCTCTCTATCCGTCCCCACTCCATTCCCGCTCCATGCATCTCCACTCCATTCCCTCTCTATCCGTCCCCACTCACTTCTCTCTCTATCCGTCCCCACACCATTCTCTCTCTATCCGTCCCCACTCCATTCCCTTTCTATCCGTCCCTACTCCATTCTATCTCTATCCGTCCCCACTCCATTCCCTCTCTATCCGTCCCCACTCCATTCCCGATCTATCCCTCCCCACTCGATTCTCTCTCTATCCGACCCCATTCCATTCTCTCTCTATCCGACCCCACTCCATTCTCACTCCATCCGTCCCCACTCTATTCCCTCTCTATCCATCCCCACTCCATTCCTGCTCTATCCATCCCCAGTCCATTCCCTCTCTATCCGTCCCCACTCCCTTCTCTCTCGATCCGTCCCCACTCCATTCTCTCTCCATCCATCCCCACTCCATTCCCTTTCTATCCGTCCCTCCTCCATTCTCTCTCTATCCGTCCCCACTCCATTCCCTCTCTATCCGTCCCCACTCCATTCCCTCGCTATCCGTCCACACTCCATTCCCTCTCTATCCGTCCCCACTCCATTCTCTTTCCATCCGTCCCTACTCCATTCTCTCTCTATCCGTCCCCACTCCATTCCCTCTCGATCCGTCCCCACTCCATTCCCTCTCTATCCGTCCCCACTCCATTCTCTCTGTATCCGTCCCCACTAAATTCCCTCTCTATCCGTCCCCACTCCATTCCCGCTCCATGCATCCCCACTCCATTCCCTCTCTATCCGTCCCCACTCCCTTCTTTCTCTATCCGTCCCCACACCATTCTCTCTCTATCCGTCCCCACTCCATTCCCTTTCTATCCGTCCCTACTCCATTCTATCTCTCTCCGTCCTCACTCCATTCCCTCTCTATCCGTCCCCACTCCATTACCTCTCTATCCGTCCCCACTCCATTCTCTCTCTATCCGTCCCCACTCCGTTCCCTCTCTATCCATCCCCACTCCATTCCCGCTCTATCCATCCCCACTCCATTCCCTCTCTATCCGTCCCCACTCCCTTCTCTCTCAATCCGTCCCCACTCCATTCTCTCTCCATCCGTCCCCACTCCATTCCCTTACTATCCCTCCCTCCCCCATTCTCTCTCTAACCATCCCCACTCCATTCTATCTCTATCCGTCCCCACTCCATTCCCTCTCTATCCGTCCCCACTCCATTCCCTCTCTATCCGTCCCCACTCCATTCCCTCTCTATCTGTCCCCACTCCATTCCCGATCTATCCCTCCCCACTCGATTCTCGCTCTATCCGACCCCATTCCATTCTCTCTCTATCCGACCCCACTCCATTCTCTCTCCATCCGTCCCCACTCCATTCCCTCTCTATCCATCCCCACTCCATTCCTGCTCTATCCATCCCCAGTCCATTCCCTCTCTATCCGTCCCCACTCCCTTCTCTCTCGATCCGTCCCCACTCCATTCTCTCTCCATCCATCCCCACTCCATTCCCTTTCTATCCGTCCCTCCTCCATTCTCTCTCTATCCGTCCCCACTCCATTCCCTCTCTATCCGTCCCCACTCCATTCCCTCTCTATCCGTCCCCACTCCATTCCCTCTCTATCCGTCCACACTCCATTCCCTCTCTATCCGTCCCCACTCCATTCCCTTTCCATCCGTCCCTACTCCATTCTCTCTCTATCCGTCCCCACTCCATTCCCTCTCGATCCGTCCCCACTCCATTCCCTCTCTATCCATCCCCACTCCATTCTCTCTGTATCCGTCCCCACTAAATTCCCTCTCTATCCGTCCCCACTTCATTCCCGCTCCATGCATCCCCAATCCATTCCCTCTCTATCCGTCGCCACTCCCTTCTTTCTCTATCCGTCCCCACACCATTCTCTCTCTATCCGTCCCCACTCCATTCCCTTTCTATCTGTCCCTACTCCATTCTATCTCTCTCCGTCCTCACTCCATTCCCTCTCTATCCGTCCCCACTCCATTCCCTCTCTATCCGTCCCCACTCCATTCTCTCTCTATCCGTCCCCACTCCGTTCCCTCTCTATCCATCCCCACTCCATTCCCGCTCTATCCATCCCCACTCCATTCCCTCTCTATCCGTCCCCACTCCCTTCTCTCTCAATCCGTCCCCACTCCATTCTCTCTCCATCCGTCCCCACTCCATTCCCTTACTATCCCTCCCTCCTCCATTCTCTCTCTATCCATCCCCACTCCATTCTCTCTCTATCCGTCCCCACTCCATTCCCTCTCTATCCGTCCCCACTCCATTCTCCCTCTATCCGTCCCCACTCCATTCTCTCTCTATCCGTCCCCACTCCATTCCCTCTCTATCCGTCCCCACTCCATTCCCTCTCTATCCGTCCCCACTCCATTCCCGCTCCATCCATCCCCACTCCATTCCCTTTCTATCCGTCTCTACTCCATTCTCTCTCTATCCGTCCCCACTCCATACTCTCTCTATCCGTCCCCGCTCCATTCCCGCTCCATCCATCCCCACTCCATTCCCTCTCTATCCGTCCCCACTCCCTTCTCTCTCTATCCGTCCCCACTCCATTCTCTCTCCATCCGTCCCCACTCCATCCTCTCTCCATCCGTCCCCACTCCATTCCCTTTCTGTCCGTCCCAACTCGATTCTCTCTATAACCGTCCCCACTCCATTCCCTCTCTATCCGTCCCCACTCCATTCCCTCTCTATTCTTCGCCACTCCATTCCCCCTCTATCCGTCCCCACTCCATTCCCACTCGATCCGTCACCACTCCATTCCCACTCCATTCCCTCTCTATCCGTCCCCACTCGCTTCTCTCTCGATCCGTCCCCACCCCATTCACTTTCTATCCATCCCCACTCCATTCCCTTTCTATCCGTCCCTACTCCATTCTATCACTATCTGTCCCCACTCCATTCCCTCTCTATCCGTCCCCACTCCCTTCTCTCTCTATCCGTCCCCACCCCATTCACTTTCTATCCATCCCCACTCCATTCCCTTTCTATCCGTCCCTACTCCATTCTATCACTATCTGTCCCCACTCCATTCCCTCTCTATCCGTCCCCACTCCCTTCTCTCTCTATCCGTCCCCACCCCATTCACTTTCTATCCATCCCCACTCCATTCTCTCTCTAACCGTCCCCACACCATTCTCTCTCTCTGTCAGTCCCCACTCCATTCCCACTCTATCCATCACCACTCCATTCTCCCTCTATCCGTCCCCACTCCATTCTCTCTCTATCGTACCCCACTCCATTCTCTCTCTATCCGTCCCCACTCCATTCTCTCTCTATCCGTCCACACTCCATTCTCCCTATCTCCGTCCCCACTCCATGCCCTCTCTATCCGTCCCCACTCCATTCTCTCTCTATCCGTCCCCACTCCATTGCCGATCTATCCCTCCCCACTCGATTCTCTCTCTATCCGACCCCATTCCATTCTCTCTCTATCCGACCCCACTCCATTCTCTCTCCATCCCTCCCCACTCCATTCCCTCTCTATCCGTCCACACTCCATTCCCTCGCTATCCGTCCCCACTCCATTCCCGCTCCATCCATCCCCACTCCATTCCCTCTCTATCCGTCCCCACTCCATTCTCTCTCTATCCGTCACCACTCCATTCTCCCTCTATCCGTCCCCACTCCATTCTCTCTCTATCCGTCCCCACTCCATTCTCTCTCGATCCGTCCGCACACCATTTTCGCTCTATCCGTCCCTACTCCATTCTCTCTCTATCCGTCCCCGCTCCATTCTCTCTCTATCCGTCCCCACTCCATTCTCTCTATCCGTCCCCACTCCATTCTCTCTATCTCCGTCCCCACTCCATTCCCTCTCTACCCGTCCCCACACCATTTTTTCTCTATCCGCTCCCACTCCATTCTCTCTCCATGCGTCCCCACTCCATTCCCTCTCTATCCATCCCCACTCCATTCCCGCTCTATCCGTCCCCACTCCATTCTCTCTCTATCCGTCCCCACTCGATTGCCTCTCTGTCCATCCCCACTCCATTCTCTCTCTATCCGTCCCCACTCGATTCCCTCTCTATCCGTCCCCACTCCATTCTCTCTCTATCCGTCCCCACTCCATTCACTCTATCTCCGTCCCCACTCCATTCCCTCTCTACCCGTCCCCACACAATTTTTTCTCTATCCGCCCCCACTCCATTCTCTCTCCATCCGTCCCCACTCCATTCCCGCTCTATCCGTCCCCGCTCCATTCTCTCTCTATCCGTCCCCACTCCATTCTCTCTATCCGTCCCCACTCCATTCTCTCTATCTCCGTCCCCACTCCATTCCCTCTCTACCCGTCCCCACAACATTTTTTCTCTATCCGCCCCCACTCCATTCTCTCTCCATCCATCCCCACTTCATTCCCGCTCTATCCGTCCCCACTCCATTCTCTCTCTATCCGTCCTCACTCGACTCCCTCTCTATCCGTCCCCATACCATTCTCTCTCTATCCGTCCCCACTCGATTCCCTCTCTATCCGTCCCCACTCCATTCTCTCTATCTGCCCCGGCTCCATTCCCTCTCTATCCGTCCCCACTCCATTCTCTCGCTATCCGTCCCCACTCCATTCCCTCTCTATCCGTCCCCAATCCATTCCCCCTCTATCTGTTCCCACTCCATTCCCTCTCTATCCGTCCCCAATCCCTTCTCTCTCTATCCGTCCCCACTCCCTTCTCTCTCTATCCGTCTCCACTCCATTCTCTCTCCATCCGTCCCCACTCCATTCCCTTTCTATTCGTCCATACTCCATTCTCTCTCTATCCGTCCCCACTCCATTCCCTCTCGATCCGTCCCCACTCCATTCCCTCTCTATCCGTCCCCACTCCATTCTCTCTGTATCCGTCCCCACTCCATTCCCGCTCCATGCATCCCCACTCCATTCCCTCTCTATCCGTCCCCAATCACTTCTCTCTCTATCCGTCCCCACACCATTCTCTCTCTATCCGTCCCCACCCCATTCCCTTTCTATCCGTCCCGACTCCATTCTATCTCTATCCGTCCCCACTCCATTCCCACTCTATCCGTCCCGACTCCATTACCTCTCTATCCGTCCCTACTCCATTCCCTCTCTATCTGTCCCCACTCCATTCCCGATCTATCCCTCCCCACTCGATTCTCTCTGTATCCGACCCCATTCCATTCTCTCTCTATCCGTCCCCACTCCATTCCCCCTCTATCCGTCCCCACTCCATTCCCTCTCTATCCGTCCCCAATCCCTTCTCTCTCTATCCGTCCCCACTCCCTTCTCTCTCTATCCGTCCCCACTCCCTTCTCTCCCCATCCGTCCCCACTCCCTTCTCTCCCCATCCGTCCCCACTCCATTCCCTTTCTATCCGTCCCGACTCCATTCTCTCTCTATCCATCCCCACTCCATTCCCTCTCGATCCGTCCCCACTCCATTCCCTCTCTATCCGTCCCCACTCCATTCTCTCTGTATCCGTCCCCACTCCATTCCCTCTCTATCCGTCCCCACTCCATTCCCGCTCCATGCATCCCCACTCCATTCCCTCTCTATCCGTCCCCACTCACTTCTCTCTCTATCCGTCCCCACACCATTCTCTCTCTATCCGTCCCCACTCCATTCCCTTTCTATCCGTCCCTACTCCATTCTATCTCTATCCGACCCCATTCCATTCTCTCTCTATCCGTCCCCACTCCATTCTATCTCTATCCGTCCCCACTCCATTCCCTCTCTATCCGTCCCCACTCCATTCCCTCTCTATCTGTCCCCACTCGATTCTCTCTCTATCCGACCCCATTCCATTCTCTCTCTATCCGACCCCACTCCATTCTCTCTCCATCCGTCCCCACTCCATTCCTGCTCTATCCATCCCCAGTCCATTCCCTCTCTATCCATCCCCACTCCCTTCTCTCTCGATCCGTCCCCACTCCATTCTCTCTCCATCCATCCCCACTCCATTCCCTTTCTATCCGTCCCTCCTCCATTCTCTCTCTATCCGTCCCCACTCCATTCCCTCACTATCCGTCCCCACTCCATTCCCTCTCTATCCGTCCACACTCCATTCCCTCTCTATCCGTCCCCACTCCATTCTCTTTCCATCCGTGCCTACTCCATTCTCTCTCTATCCGTCCCCACTCCATTCCCTCTCGATCCGTCCCCACTCCATTCCCTCTCTATCCGTCCCCACTCCATTCTCTCTGTATCCGTCCCCACTAAATTCCCTCTCTATCCGTCCCCACTCCATTCCCGCTCCATGCATCCCCACTCCATTCCCTCTCTATCCGTCCCCACTCCCTTCTTTCTCTATCCGTCCCCACACCATTCTCTCTCTATCCGTCCCCACTCCATACCCTTTCTATCCGTCCCTACTCCATTCTATCTCTCTCCGTCCTCACTCCATTCCCTCTCTATCCTTCCCCACTCCATTACCTCTCTATCCGTCCCCACTCCATTCTCTCTCTATCCGTCCCCACTCCGTTCCCTCTCTATCCATCCCCACTCCATTCCCTCTCTATCCGTCCCCACTCCCTTCTCTCTCAATCCGTCCCCACTCCATTCTCTCTCCATCCGTCCCCACTCCATTCCCTTACTATCCCTCCCTCCCCCATTCTCTCTCTATCCATCCCCACTCCATTCTATCTCTATCCGTCCCCACTCCATTCCCTCTCTATCCGTCCCCACTCCATTCCCTCTCTATCCGTCCCCACTCCATTCCCTCTCTATCCGTCCCTACTCCAATCCCTCTCTATCTGTCCCCACTCCATTCCCGATCTATCCCTCCCCACTCGATTCTCTCTCTATCCGAACCCATTCCATTCTCTCTCTATCCGACCCTACTCCATTCTCTCTCCATCCGTCCCCACTCTATTCCCTCTCTATCCATCCCCACTCCATTCCTGCTCTGTCCATCCCCAGTCCATTCCCTCTCTATCCGTCCCCACTCCCTTCTCTCTCGATCCGTCCCCACTCCATTCTCTCTCCATCCATCCCCACTCCATTCCCTTTCTATCCGTCCCTCCTCCATTCTCTCTCTATCCGTCCCCACTCCATTCCCTCTCTATCCGTCCCCACTCCATTCCCTCTCTATCCGTTCCCACTCCATTCCCATTCTATCCGTCCACACTCCATTCCCTCTCTATCCGTCCCCACTCCATTCCCTTTCCATCCGTCCCTACTCCATTCTCTCTCTATCCGTCCCCACTCCATTCCCTCTCGATCCGTCCCCACTCCATTCCCTCTCTATCCGTCCCCACTCCATTCTCTCTGTATCCGTCCCCACTAAATTCCCTCTCTATCCGTCCCCACTCCATTCCCGCTCCATGCGTCCCCACTCCATTCCCTCTCTATCCGTCCCCACTCCCTTCTTTCTCTATCCGTCCCCACACCATTCTCTCTCTATCCGTCCCCACTCCATTCCCTTTCTATCCGTCCCTCCTCCATTCTATCTCTCTCCGTCCTCACTCCATTCCCTCTCTATCCGTCCCCACTCCATTACCTCTCTATCCGTCCCCACTCCATTCTCTCTCTATCCGTCCCCACTCCGTTCCCTCTCTATCCATCCCCACTCCATTCCCTCTCTATCCGTCCCCACTCCCTTCTCTCTCAATCCGTCCCCACTCCATTCTCTCTCCATCCGTCCCCACTCCATTCCCTTACTATCCCTCCCTCCCCCATTCTCTCTCTATCCATCCCCACTCCATTCTATCTCTATCCGTCCCCACTCCATTCCCTCTCTATCCGTCCCCACTCCATTCCCTCTCTATCCGTCCCCACTCCATTCCCTCTCTATCCGTCCCTACTCCAATCCCTCTCTATCTGTCCCCACTCCATTCCCGATCTATCCCTCCCCACTCGATTCTCTCTCTATCCGAACCCATTCCATTCTCTCTCTATCCGACCCTACTCCATTCTCTCTCCATCCGTCCCCACTCTATTCCCTCTCTATCCATCCCCACTCCATTCCTGCTCTGTCCATCCCCAGTCCATTCCCTCTCTATCCGTCCCCACTCCCTTCTCTCTCGATCCGTCCCCACTCCATTCTCTCTCCATCCATCCCCACTCCATTCCCTTTCTATCCGTCCCTCCTCCATTCTCTCTCTATCCGTCCCCACTCCATTCCCTCTCTATCCGTCCCCACTCCATTCCCTCTCTATCCGTCCCCACTCCATTCCCATTCTATCCGTCCACACTCCATTCCCTCTCTATCCGTCCCCACTCCATTCCCTTTCCATCCGTCCCTACTCCATTCTCTCTCTATCCGTCCCCACTCCATTCCCTCTCGATCCGTCCCCACTCCATTCCCTCTCTATCCGTCCCCACTCCATTCTCTCTGTATCCGTCCCCACTAAATTCCCTCTCTATCCGTCCCCACTCCATTCCCGCTCCATGCGTCCCCACTCCATTCCCTCTCTATCCGTCCCCACTCCCTTCTTTCTCTATCCGTCCCCACACCATTCTCTCTCTATCCGTCCCCACTCCATTCCCTTTCTATCCGTCCCTCCTCCATTCTATCTCTCTCCGTCCTCACTCCATTCCCTCTCTATCCGTCCCCACTCCATTCCCTCTCTATCCGTCCCCACTCCATTCTCTCTCTATCCGTCCCCACTCCGTTCCCTCTCTATCCATCCCCACTCCATTCCCGCTCTATCCATCCCCACTCCATTCCCTCTCTATCCGTCCCCACTCCCTTCTCTCTCAATCCGTCCCCACTCCATTCTCTCTCCATCCGTCCCCACTCCATTCCCTTACTATCCCTCCCTCCTCCATTCTCTCTCTATCCATCCCCACTCCATTCTCTCTCTATCCGTCCCCACTCCATTCCCTCTCTATCCGTCCCACTCCATTCTCTCTCTATCCGTCCCCACTCCATTCTCTCTCTATCCGTCCCCACTCCATTCCCTCTCTATCCGTCCCCACTCCATTCCCTCTCTATCCGTCCCCACTCCATTCCCGCTTCATCCATCCCCACTCCATTCCCTTTCTATCCGTCTCTACTCCATTCTCTCTCTATCCGTCCCCACTCCATACCCTCTCTATCCGTCCCCGCTCCATTCCCGCTCCATCCATCCCCACTCCATTCCTTCTCAATCCGTCCCCACTCCCTTCTCTCTCTATCCGTCCCCACTCCATTCTCTCTCCATCCGTGCCCACTCCATCCTCTCTCCATCCGTCCCCACTCCATTCCCTTTCTGTCCGTCCCAACTCGATTCTCTCTCTAACCGTCCCCACTCCATTCCCTCTCTATCCGTCCCCACTCCATTCCCTCTCTATTCTTCGCCACTCCATTCCCCCTCTATCCGTCCCCACTCCATTCCCACTCGATCCGTCCCCACTCCATTCCCACTCTATCCGTCCCCACTCCCTTCTCTCTCGATCCGTCCCCACCCCATTCACTTTCTATCCATCCCCACTCCATTCCCTTTCTATCCGTCCCATCTCCATTCTATCTCTATCCGTCCCCACTCCATTCCCTCTCTATCCGTCCCCACTCCCTTCTCTCTCTATCCGTCCCCACCCCATTCACTTTCTATCCATCCCCACTCCATTCTCTCTCTAACCGTCCCCACACCATTCTCTCTCTGTCAGTCCCCACTCCATTCCCACTCTATCCATCACCACTCCATTCTCCCTCTATCCGTCCCCACTCCATTCTCTCTCTATCGTACCCCACTCCATTCTCTCTCTATCCGTCCCCACTCCATTCTCTCTCTATCCGTCCACACTCCATTCTCCCTATCTCCGTCCCCACTCCATTCCCTCTCTACCTGTCCCCACTCCATGCCCTCTCTATCCGTCCCCACTCCATTCTCTCTCTATCCGTCCCCACTCCATTCCCTCTCTATCCGTCCCTACTCCATTCCCTCTCTATCCGTCCCCACTCCATTGCCGATCTAACCCTCCCCACTCGATTCTCTCTCTATCCGACCCCATTCCATTCTCTCTCTATCCGACCCCACTCCATTCTCTCTCCATCCCTCCCCACTCCATTCCCTCTCTATCCGTCCACACTCCATTCCCTCTCTATCCGTCCCCACTCCATTCCCGCTCCATCCATCCCCACTCCATTCCCTCTCTATCCGTCCCCACTCCATTCTCTCTCTATCCGTCACCACTCCATTCTCCCTCTATCCGTCCCCACTCCATTCTCTCTCTATCCGTCCCCACTCCATTCTCTCTCGATCCGTCCGCACACCATTTTCGCTCTATCCGTCCCTACTCCATTCTCTCTCTATCCGTCCCCACTCCATTCTCTCTCTATCCGTCCCCACTCCATTCTCTCTATCCGTCCCCACTCCATTCTCTCTATCTCCGTCCCCACTCCATTCCCTCTCTACCCGTCCCCACACCATTTTTTCTCTATCCGCTCCCACTCCATTCTCTCTCCATGCGTCCCCACTCCATTCCCTCTCTATCCATCCCCACTCCATTCCCGCTCTATCCGTCCCCACTCCATTCTCTCTCTCTCCGTCCCCACTCGATTCCCTCTCTATCCATCCCCACTCCATTCTCTCTCTATCCGTCCCCACTCGATTCCCTCTCTATCCGTCCCCACTCCATTCTCTCTCTATCCGTCCCCACTCCATTCACTCTATCTCCGTCCCCACTCCATTCCCTCTCTACCCGTCCCCACACAATTTTTTCTCTATACGCCCCCACTCCATTCTCTCTCCATCCGTCCCCACTCCATTCCCCCTCTATCCATCCCCACTTCATTCCCGCTCTATCCGTCCCCACTCCATTCTCTCTCTATCCGTCCCCACTCGACTCCCTCTCTATCCGTCCCCACACCATTCTCTCTCTATCCGTCCCCACTCGATTCCCTCTCTATCCGTTCCCACTCCATTCTCTCTATCTGCCCCGACTCCATTCCCTCTCTATCCGTCCCCACTCCATTCTCTCGCTATCCGTCCCCACTCCATTCCCTCTCTATCCGTCCCCAATCCATTCCCCCTCTATCCGTTCCCACTCCATTCCCTCTCTATCCGTCCCCAATCCCTTCTCTCTCTATCCGTCCCCACTCCCTTCTCTCTCTATCCGTCTCCACTCCATTCTCTCTCCATCCGTCCCCACTCCATTCCCTTTCTATCCGTCCATACTCCATTCTCTCTCTATCCGTCCCCACTCCATTACCTCTCGATCCGTCCCCACTCCATTCCCTCTCTATCCGTCCCCACTCCATTCTCTCTGTATCCGTCCCCACTCCATTCCCGCTCCATGCATCCCCACTCCATTCCCTCTCTATCCGTCCCCACTCCCTTCTCTCTCTATCCGTCCCCACACCATTCTCTCTCTATCCGTCCCCACTCCATTCCCTTTCTATCCGTCCCTACTCCATTCTATCTCTATCCGTCCCCACTCCATTCCCACTCTATCCGTCCCGACTCCATTACCTCTCTATCCGTCCCCACTCCATTCTCTCGCTATCCGTCCCCACTCCATTCCCTCTCTATCCGTCCCTACTCCATTCCCTCTCTATCTGTCCCCACTCCATTCCCGATCTATCCCTCCCCACTCGATTCTCTCTGTATCCGACCCCATTCCATTCTCTCTCTATCCGACCCCACTCCATTCTCTCTCCAACCGTCCCCACTCTATTCCCTCTCTATCCATCCCCACTCCATTCCCGCTCTATCCATCCCCACTCCATTCCCTCTCTATCCGTTCCCACTCCCTTCTCTCTCTATCCGTCCCCACTCCATTCTCTCTCCATCCGTCCCGACTCCATTCCCTTTCTATCCGTCCCTCCTCCATTCTCTCTCTATCGGTCCCCACTCCATTCCCTCTCTATCCGTCCCCACTCCATTCCCTCTCTATCCGTCCACACTCCATTCCCTCTCTATCCGTCCCCACTCCATTCCCGCTCCATCCATCCCCACTCCATTCCCTCTCTATCCGTCCCCACTCCATTCTCTCTCTATCCGTCACCACTCCGTTCTCCCTCTATCCGTCCCCACTCCATTCTCTCTCTATCCGTCCCCACTCCATTCTCTCTCTATCCGTCCGCCCACCATTTTCTCTCTATCCGTCCCTACTCCATTCTCTCTCTATCCGTCCCCGCTCCATTCCCTTTCTATCCGTCCCTACTCCATTCTCTCTCTATCCATCCCCACTCCATTCCCTCTCAATCCGTCCCCACTCCATTCCCTCTCTATCCGTCCCCACTCCATTCCCTCTCTATCCGTCCCCACTCCATTCCCGCTCCATGCATCCCCACTCCATTCCCTCTCTATCCGTCCCCACTCACTTCTCTCTCTATCCGTCCCCACACCATTCTCTCTCTATCCGTCCCCACTCCATTCCCTTTCTATCCGTCCCTACTCCATTCTATCTCTATCCGACCCCATTCCATTCTCTCTCTATCCGTCCCCACTCCATTCTATCTCTATCCGTCCCCACTCCATTCCCTCTCTATCCGTCCCCACTCCATTCCCTCTCTATCTGTCCCCACTCGATTCTCTCTCTATCCGACCCCATTCCATTCTCTCTCTATCCGACCCCACTCCATTCTCTCTCCATCCGTCCCCACTCCATTCCTGCTCTATCCATCCCCAGTCCATTCCCTCTCTATCCGTCCCCACTCCCTTCTCTCTCGATCCGTCCCCACTCCATTCTCTCTCCATCCATCCCCACTCCATTCCCTTTCTATCCGTCCCTCCTCCATTCTCTCTCTATCCGTCCCAACTCCATTCCCTCACTATCCGTCCCCACTCCATTCCCTCTCTATCCGTCCACACTCCATTCCCTCTCTATCCGTCCCCACTCCATTCTCTTTCCATCCGTGCCTACTCCATTCTCTCTCTATCCGTCCCCACTCCATTCCCTCTCGATCCGTCCCCACTCCATTCCCTCTCTATCCGTCCCCACTCCATTCTCTCTGTATCCGTCCCCACTAAATTCCCTCTCTATCCGTCCCCACTCCATTCCCGCTCCATGCATCCCCACTCCATTCCCACTCTATCCGTCCCCACTCCCTTCTTTCTCTATCCGTCCCCACACCATTCTCTCTCTATCCGTCCCCACTCCATTCCCTTTCTATCCGTCCCTACTCCATTCTATCTCTCTCCGTCCTCACTCCATTCCCTCTCTATCCTTCCCCACTCCATTACCTCTCTATCCGTCCCCACTCCATTCTCTCTCTATCCGTCCCCACTCCGTTCCCTCTCTATCCATCCCCACTCCATTCCCTCTCTATCCGTCCCCACTCCCTTCTCTCTCAATCCGTCCCCACTCCATTATCTCTCCATCCGTCCCCACTCCATTCCCTTACTATCCCTCCCTCCCCCATTCTCTCTCTATCCATCCCCACTCCATTCTATCTCTATCCGTCCCCACTCCATTCCCTCTCTATCCGTCCCCACTCCATTCCCTCTCTATCCGTCCCCACTCCATTCCCTCTCTATCCGTCCCTACTCCAATCCCTCTCTATCTGTCCCCACTCCATTCCCGATCTATCCCTCCCCACTCGATTCTCTCTCTATCCGACCCCATTCCATTCTCTCTCTATCCGACCCTACTCCATTCTCTCTCCATCCGTCCCCACTCTATTCCCTCTCTATCCATCCCCACTCCATTCCTGCTCTGTCCATCCCCAGTCCATTCCCTCTCTATCCGTCCCCACTCCCTTCTCTCTCGATCCGTCCCCACTCCATTCTCTCTCCATCCATCCCCACTCCATTCCCTTTCTATCCGTCCCTCCTCCATTCTCTCTCTATCCGTCCCCACTCCATTCCCTCTCTATCCGTCCCCACTCCATTCCCTCTCTATCCGTCCCCACTCCATTCCCATTCTATCCGTCCACACTCCATTCCCTCTCTATCCGTCCCCACTCCATTCCCTTTCCATCCGTCCCTACTCCATTCTCTCTCTATCCGTCCCCACTCCATTCCCTCTCGATCCGTCCCCACTCCATTCCCTCTCTATCCGTCCCCACTCCATTCTCTCTGTATCCGTCCCCACTAAATTTCCTCTCTATCCGTCCCCACTCCATTCCCGCTCCATGCGTCCCCACCCCATTCCCTCTCTATCCGTCCCCACTCCCTTCTTTCTCTATCCGTCCCCACACCATTCTCTCTCTATCCGTCCCCACTCCATTCCCTTTCTATCCGTCCCTCCTCCATTCTATCTCTCTCCGTCCTCACTCCATTCCCTCTCTATCCGTCCCCACTCCATTCCCTCTCTATCCGTCCCCACTCCATTCTCTCTCTATCCGTCCCCACTCCGTTCCCTCTCTATCCATCCCCACTCCATTCCCGCTCTATCCATCCCCACTCCATTCCCTCTCTATCCGTCCCCACTCCCTTCTCTCTCAATCCGTCCCCACTCCATTCTCTCTCCATCCGTCCCCACTCCATTCCCTTACTATCCCTCCCTCCTCCATTCTCTCTCTATCCATCCCCACTCCATTCTCTCTCTATCCGTCCCCACTCCATTCCCTCTCTATCCGTCCCACTCCATTCTCTCTCTATCCGTCCCCACTCCATTCTCTCTCTATCCGTCCCCACTCCATTCCCTCTCTCTCCGTCCCCACTCCATTCCCTCTCTATCCGTCCCCACTCCATTCCCGCTCCATCCATCCCCACTCCATTCCCTTTCTATCCGTCTCTACTCCATTCTCTCTCTATCCGTCCCCACTCCATACCCTCTCTATCCGTCCCCGCTCCATTCCCGCTCCATCCATCCCCACTCCATTCCCTCTCAATCCGTCCCCACTCCCTTCTCTCTCTATCCGTCCCCACTCCATTCTCTCTCCATCCGTGCCCACTCCATCCTCTCTCCATCCGTCCCCACTCCATTCCCTTTCTGTCCGTCCCAACTCGATTCTCTCTCTAACCGTCCCCACTCCATTCCCTCTCTATCCGTCCCCACTCCATTCCCTCTCTATTCTTCGCCACTCCATTCCCCCTCTATCCGTCCCCACTCCATTCCCACTCGATCCGTCCCCACTCCATTCCCACTCTATCCGTCCCCACTCCCTTCTCTCTCGATCCGTCCCCACCCCATTCACTTTCTATCCATCCCCACTCCATTCCCTTTCTATCCGTCCCTACTCCATTCTATCTCTATCCGTCCCCACTCCATTCCCTCTCTATCCGTCCCCACTCCCTTCTCTCTCTATCCGTCCCCACCCCATTCACTTTCTATCCATCCCCACTCCATTCTCTCTCTAACCGTCCCCACACCATTCTCTCTCTGTCAGTCCCCACTCCATTCCCACTCTATCCATCACCACTCCATTCTCCCTCTATCCGTCCCCACTCCATTCTCTCTCTATCGTACCCCACTCCATTCTCTCTCTATCCGTCCCCACTCCATTCTCTCTCTATCCGTCCACACTCCATTCTCCCTATCTCCGTCCCCACTCCATTCCCTCTCTACCTGTCCCCACTCCATGCCCTCTCTATCCGTCCCCACTCCATTCTCTCTCTATCCGTCCCCACTCCATTCCCTCTCTATCCGTCCCTACTCCATTCCCTCTCTATCCGTCCCCACTCCATTGCCGATCTAACCCTCCCCACTCGATTCTCTCTCTATCCGACCCCATTCCATTCTCTCTCTATCCGACCCCACTCCATTCTCTCTCCATCCCTCCCCACTCCATTCCCTCTCTATCCGTCTACACTCCATTCCCTCTATATCCGTCCCCACTCCATTCCCGCTCCATCCATCCCCACTCCATTCCCTCTCTATCCGTCCCCACTCCATTCTCTCTCTATCCGTCACCACTCCATTCTCCCTCTATCCGTCCCCACTCCATTCTCTCTCTATCCGTCCCCACTCCATTCTCTCTCGATCCGTCCGCACACCATTTTCGCTCTATCCGTCCCTACTCCATTCTCTCTCTATCCGTCCCCGCTCCATTCTCTCTCTATCCGTCCCCACTCCATTCTCTCTATCCGTCCCCACTCCATTCTCTCTATCTCCGTCCCCACTCCATTCCCTCTCTACCCGTCCCCACACCATTTTTTCTCTATCCGCTCCCACTCCATTCTCTCTCCATGCGTCCCCACTCCATTCCCTCTCTATCCATCCCCACTCCATTCCCGCTCTATCCGTCCCCACTCCATTCTCTCTCTCTCCGTCCCCACTCGATTCCCTCTCTATCCATCCCCACTCCATTCTCTCTCTATCCGTCCCCACTCGATTCCCTCTCTATCCGTCCCCACTCCATTCTCTCTCTATCCGTCCCCACTCCATTCACTCTATCTCCGTCCCCACTCCATTCCCTCTCTACCCGTCCCCACACAATTTTTTCTCTATACGCCCCCACTCCATTCTCTCTCCATCCGTCCCCACTCCATTCCCCCTCTATCCATCCCCACTTCATTCCCGCTCTATCCGTCCCCACTCCATTCTCTCTCTATCCGTCCCCACTCGACTCCCTCTCTATCCGTCCCCACACCATTCTCTCTCTATCCGTCCCCACTCGATTCCCTCTCTATCCGTTCCCACTCCATTCTCTCTATCTGCCCCGACTCCATTCCCTCTCTATCCGTCCCCACTCCATTCTCTCGCTATCCGTCCCCACTCCATTCCCTCTCTATCTGTCCCCAATCCCTTCTCTCTCTATCCGTCCCCACTCCCTTCTCTCTCTATCCGTCTCCACTCCATTCTCTCTCCATCCGTCCCCACTCCATTCCCTTTCTATCCGTCCATACTCCATTCTCTCTCTATCCGTCCCCACTCCATTCCCTCTCGATCCGTCCCCACTCCATTCCCTCTCTATCCGTCCCCACTCCATTCTCTCTGTATCCGTCCCCACTCCATTCCCGCTCCATGCATCCCCACTCCATTCCCTCTCTATCCGTCCCCACTCCCTTCTCTCTCTATCCGTCCCCACACCATTCTCTCTCTATCCGTCCCCACTCCATTCCCTTTCTATCCGTCCCTACTCCATTCTATCTCTATCCGTCCCCACTCCATTCCCACTCTATCCGTCCCGACTCCATTACCTCTCTATCCGTCCCCACTCCATTCTCTCGCTATCCGTCCCCACTCCATTCCCTCTCTATCCGTCCCTACTCCATTCCCTCTCTATCTGTCCCCACTCCATTCCCGATCTATCCCTCCCCACTCGATTCTCTCTGTATCCGACCCCATTCCATTCTCTCTCTATCCGACCCCACTCCATTCTCTCTCCAACCGTCCCCACTCTATTCCCTCTCTATCCATCCCCACTCCATTCCCGCTCTGTCCATCCCCACTCCATTCCCTCTCTATCCGTTCCCACTCCCTTCTCTCTCTATCCGTCCCCACTCCATTCTCTCTCCATCCGTCCCCACTCCATTCCCTTTCTATCCGTCCCTCCTCCATTCTCTCTCTATCGGTCCCCACTCCATTCCCTCTCTATCCGTCCCCACTCCATTCCCTCTCTATCCGTCCACACTCCATTCCCTCTCTATCCGTCCCCACTCCATTCCCGCTCCATCCATCCCCACTCCATTCCCTCTCTATCCGTCCCCACTCCATTCACTCTCTATCCGTCACCACTCCGTTCTCCCTCTATCCGTCCCCACTCCATTCTCTCTCTATCCGTCCCCACTCCATTCTCTCTCTATCCGTCCGCCCACCATTTTCTCTCTATCCGTCCCTACTCCATTCTCTCTCTATCCGTCCCCGCTCCATTCTCTCTCTATCCGTCCCCACTCCATTCTCTCTCTATCCGTCCCCACTCCATTCCCTCACTACCCGTCCCCATACCATTTTTTCTCTATCCGCTCCCACTCCATTCTCTCTCCATCCGTCCCCACTCCATTCCCTCTCTATCCATCCCCACTCCATTCCCGCTCTATCCGTCCCCACTCCATTCTCTCTCTATCCGTCCCCACTCGATTCCCTCTCTAATCATCCCCACTCCATTCTCTCTCTATCCGTCCCCACTCGATTCCCTCTCTATCCGTCCCCACTCCATTCTCTCTATCTGCCCCGACTCCAATCCCTCTCTATCCGTCCCCACTCCATTCTCTCTCTATCCGTCCCCACTCCATTCCCTCTCTATCCGTCCCCACTCCATTACCTCGCTATCCGTCCCCACTCCACCCTCTCTCTATCCGTCACCACTCCATTCTCTCTCTGTCCGTCCCCACTCCATTCTCTCTCTATCCGTCCCCACTCCATTCTCTCTCTATCCTTCCCCACTCCATTCTCTCTCTATCCGTCGCCACACCATTCTCTCTCTATCCGTCCCCACTCCATTCTCTCTCTATCCGTCCCCACTCCATTCTCTCTCTATCCGTCCCCACTCCATTCTCTCTATATCCGTCCACACTCCATTCCCTCCCTTTCCGTCCCCACTCCATTCTCTCTCTAACCGTCCCAACTCCATTCTCTCTCCATCCGTCCCCACTCCATTCCCTCTCTATCTGTCCCCACTACATTCCCGATCTATCCCTCCGCACTCGATTCTCTCTCTATCCGACCCCATTTCATTCTCGCTCTATCCGACACCACTCCATTCTCTCTCCATCCGTCCCTACTCCATTCCCTCTCTATCCGTCCCCACTCCCTTCTCTCTCTATCCGTCCCGACTCCATTCTCTCTCCATCCGTTCCCACTCCATTCCCTTTCTATCGGTCCCTACTCCATTCTCTCTCTATCCGACCCCACTCCATCCCCTCTCTTTACGTCCCCACTCCATTCCCTCTCTCTCCGTCCCCACTCCATTCTCTCTCTATCCGTCCCCACTCCATTCTCTCTCTATCCGTCCCCACTCCATTCCCTCTCTATCCGTCCCCACACCATTCCCTCTCTATCCGTCCCCACTCGATTCCCTCGCTATCCGTCCCCACTCCATTCCCTCTCTCTCCGTCCACACTCCATTCCCGCTCCATCCATCCCCACTCCATTCCCTCTCTATCCATCCCCACTCCCTTCTCTCTCTATCCGTCCCCGCTCCATTCTCTCTCTATCCGTCCCCACTCCATTCTCTCGCTATCCGTCCCCACTCCATTCTCTCTCTATCCGTCCCCACTCCATTCACTCTATCTCTGTCCCCACTCCATTCCCACTCGATCCATCCCCACTCCATTCCCTCTCTATCCGTCCCCACTCCATTCTCTCTCTATCCGTCCCCACTCCATTCTCTCTCTATCCGTCCCCACTCCATTCACTCTATCTCCGTCCCCACTCCATTCCCTCTCTATCTGTCCCCACTACATTCCCGATCTATCCCTCCCCACTCGATTCTCTCTCTATCCCACCCCTTTTCATTCTCTCTCTATCCGACACCACTCCATTCTCTCTCCATCCGTCCCCACTCCATTCCCCCTCTATCTGTCCCCACTCCATTCCCACTCGATCCATCCCCACTCCATTCCCTCTCTATCCGTCCCCACTCCATTCTCTTTCTATCCGTCACCACTCCATTCTCTCTCTATCCGTCCCCACTCCATTCTCTCTCTATCCGTCCCCACTCCATTCTCTCTCTATCCGTCCCCACTCCATTCTCTCTCTATCCGTCCCCACTCCATTCTCTCTATATCCGTCCCCACTCCATTCCCTCCCGATCCGTCCCCACTCCATTCTCTCTCTAACCATCCCCACTCCATTCTCTCTCCATCCATCCCCAGTTCATTCACTCGCTATCCAGACACAGTCCATTCCCTCTCTATCCGTCCCCACTCCATTCCCGCTCCATCCATCCCCACTCCATTCCCTCTCTATCCATCCCCACTCCCTTCTCTCTCTATCCGTCCCCACTCCATTCTCTCTCTATCCGTCCCCACTCCATTCTCTCTCTATCCGTCCCCACTCCATTCCCTCTCTATCCGTCCCCACTCCATTCCCTCTCTATCCGTCCCCACACCATTCCCTCGCTATCCAGACACAGTCCATTCCCTCTCTATCCGTCCCCACTCCATTCCCGCTCCATCCATCCCCACTCCATTCCCTCTCTATCCATCCCCACTCCCTTCTCTCTCTATCCGTCCCCACTCCATTCTCTCTCCATCCGTCCCCACTCCATTCCCTTTCTGTCAGCCGCCACTCCTTTCTCTCTCTAACCGTCCCCACTCCATTCCCTCTCTATCCGTCCCCACTCCATTCCCTCTCTATCCGTCCCCACTCCATTCCCTCGCTGTCCGTCCCCACTCCATTCCCTCGCGATCCGTACACACACCATTCCCTCTCTATCCGTACCCGCTCCATCCATCCCCACTCCATTCCCTCTCTATCCGTCCCCACTCCCTTCTCTCTCTATCCGGCCCCACTCCCTTCTCTCTCTATCCGTCCCCACTCCATTCTCTCTCCATCCGTCCCCACTCCATTCCCTTTCTATCCGTCCCTACTCCATTCTCTCTTCATCCGTCCCCACTCAATTCTCTCTCTATCCGTCCCCACTCCATTCCCTCTCTATCCATCCCCACTCCATTCTCTCTCTATCCGTCCTCACTCCATTCCCTCTCTCTCCGTCCCCACTCCATTCCCTCGCTATCCGTACACACTCCATTCTCTCTCTATCCGTCCCCACTCGACTCCCTCTCTATCCGTCCCCACTCCATTCTCTCTATCTGCCCCGACTCCATTTCCTCACTATCCGTCCCCACTCCATTCTCTCTCTATCCGTCCCCACTCCATTCCCTCTCTATCCGTCCCCACTCCATTCCCTCTCTATCCGTCCCCACTCCATTCTCTCTCTATCCGTCCCCACTCCATTCCCTCTCTATCCGTCCCCACTCCATTCCCGGTCTATCCATCCCCACTCCATTCCCCCTCTATCCGTCCCCACTCCCTTCTCTCTATCCGTCCCCACTCCATTCTCTCTCCATCCGTCCCCACTCCATTCCCTTTCTATTCGTCCCTACTCCATTCTCTCTCTATCCGTCCCCACTCAATTCCCTCTCTATCCGTCCTCACTACATTCCCTCTCGATCCGTCCCCACTCCATTCCCTCGCTATCCGTACACACTCCATTCCCTCTCTATCCTCCCCACTCCATTCCCGCTCCATCCAACCCCACTCCATTCTCTCTCTATCCGTCCCCACTCCATTCTCTCTCCATCCGTCCCCACTCCATTCTCTCTCCATCCGTCCCCACTCCATTCCCTTTCTCTCCGTCCCCACTCCATTCTCTCTCTAACCGTCCCCACTCCATTCCCTCTCTATCCGTCCCCACTCCAATCCCTCTATATCTGTCTCCACTCCATTCCCTCTCTATCCGTCCCCACTCTATTCCCACTCGATTCATCCCCACTCCATTCCCTCTCTATCCGTCCCCACTCCATTCCCTCTCTATCCGTCCCCACTCCATTCTCTCTCTATCCGTCACTACTCCATTCTCTCTCTATCCGTCCCCACTCCATTCTCTCTCTATCCGTCCCCACTCCATTCTCTCTCTATCCGCCCCACTCCATTCTCTCCCTATCCGTCCCCATTCCATTCTCTCTCTATCCGTCCCCACTCCATTCTCTCTCTATCCGTCCGCACCCCATTCTGTCTCTATCCTTCCCCACTCCATTCTCTCCCTATCCGTCCCCACACCATTCTCTCTCTAACCGTCCCCACTCCATTCCCTCTCTATCCGTCCCCACTCCATTCCCATTCGATCCATCCCCATTCCATTCCCTCTCTATCCGTCCCCACTCCATTCTCTCTCTATCCGTCACCACTCCATTCTCTCTCTATCCGTCCCCACTCCATTCTCTCTCTATCCGTCCCCACTCCATTCTCTCTCTTTCCGTCCGCACTCCATTCTCTATCTATCCGTCCGCACTCCATTCTCTCTATATCCGTCCCCACTCCATTCTCTCTCTAACCGTCCCCACTCCATTCTCTCTCCATCCGTCCCCACTCCATTCCCTCTCTATCTGTCCCCACTCCATTCCCGATCTATCCCTCCCCACACCATTCTCTCTCTATCCGTCCTCACTCCATTCCCTCTCTCTCCGTCCCCACTCCATTCCCTCGCTATCCGTACACACTCCATTCCCTCTCTATCCGTCCCCACTCCCTTCTCTCTCTATCCGTCCCCACTCCATTCTCTCTCCATCCGTCCCCACTCCATTCCCTTTCTATCCGTCCCCACTCCATTCTCTCTCTAACCTTCCCCACTCCATTCCCTCTCTATCCGTCCCCACTCCAATCCCACTCGATCCATCCCCACTCCATTCCATCTCTATCCGTCCCCACTCCATTCTCTCTCTATCCGTCACCACTCCATTCTCTCTCTATCCGTCCCCACTCCATTCTCTCTCTATCCGTCCCCACTCCATTCTCTCTCTATCCGTCCCCACTCCATTCTCCCTCTATCCGTCCGCACTCCATTCTCTCTCTATCCGTCCGCACTCCATTCTCTCTATATCCGTCCCCACTCCATTCTCTCTCTACCCCTCCCCACTCCATTCTCTCTCTATCCGTCCTCACTCCATTCCCTCTCTCTCCGTCCCCACTCCATTCCCTCGCTATCCGTACACACTCCATTCCCTCTCCATCCGTCCCCACTCCATTCCCGCTCCATCCGTACCCACTCCATTCCCTCTCTATCGGTCCACACTCCCTTCTCTCTCTATCCGTCCCCACTCCATTCTCTCTCCATCCAAAGAACAACAAAGAACAAAGAAATGTACAGCACAGGAACAGGCCCTTCGGCCCTCCAAGCCCGTGCCGACCATACTGCCCGACTAAACTACAATCTTCTACACTTCCTGGGTCCATATCCTTCTATTCCCATCCTATTCATATATTTGTCAAGATGCCCCTTAAATGTCCCTATCGTCCCTGCTTCCACTACCTCCTCCGGTAGTGAGTTCCAGGCACCCACTACCCTCCGCGTAAAAAACTTGCCTCGTACATCTAATCTGAACTTTGCCCCTCTCACCTTAAGCATATGCCCCCCAGTAATTGACCCCTCTACCCTGGGGAAAATCCGTCCCCACTCCATTCCCTTTCTATCCGTCCCCACTGCATTCTCTCTCTAACCTTTGCCACTTCATTCCTTCTCTTTCCGTCCCCACTCCATTCCCTCTCTATCCGTCTCCACTGCATTCCCTCTCTATCTGTCCCCACTCCATTCCCACTCAATCCATACCCACTCCATTCTCTCTCTATCCGTCCCCATTCCATTCTCTCTCTATCCGTCACCACTCCGTTCTCTCTCTATCCGTCCCCGCTCCATTCTCTCTCTATCCATCCCCACTCCATTCTCTCGCTATCCGTCCCCACTCCATTCTCTCTCTATCCGTCCCCACTCCATTCTCTCTATCTCCGTCCCCATTCCATTTCCTCTCTACCCGTCCCCACACCATTTTTCTCTATCCACCCCCACTCCACTCTCTCTCCATCCGTCCCCACTCCTTTCCCTCTCCATCCATCCCCACTCCATTCCCGCACTATCCGGCCCCACTCCCTTCTCTCTCTATCCGTCCCCACTCCATTCTCTCTCCATCCGTCCCCACTCCATTCCCTTTCTATCCGTCCCTACTCCATCCTCTCTTCATCCGTCCCCACTCAATTCTCTCTCTATCCGTCCCCACTCCATTCCCTCTCTATCCATCCCCACTCCATTCTCTCTCTATCCGTCCTCACTCCATTCCCTCTCTCTCCCTCCCCACTCCATTCCCTCGCTATCCGTACACACTCCATTCTCTCTCTATCCGTCCCCACTCGACTCCCTCTCTATCCGTCCCCACTCCATTCTCTCTATCTGCCCCGACTCCATTTCCTCACTATCCGTCCCCACTCCATTCTCTCTCTATCCGTCCCCACTCCATTCCCTCTCTATCCGTCCCCACTCCATTCCCTCTCTATCCGTCCCCACTCCATTCTCTCTCTATCCGTCCCCACTCCATTCCCTCTCTATCCGTCCCCACTCCATTCCCGGTCTATCCATCCCCACTCCATTCCCCCTCTATCCGTCCCCACTCCCTTCTCTCTATCCGTCCCCACTCCATTCTCTCTCCATCCGTCCCCACTCCATTCCCTTTCTATTCGTCCCTACTCCATTCTCTCTCTATCCGTCCCCACTCAATTCCCTCTCTATCCGTCCTCACTACATTCCCTCTCTATCCGTCCCCACTCCATTCCCTCGCTATCCGTACACACTCCATTCCCTCTCTATCCTCCCCACTCCATTCCCGCTCCATCCAACCCCACTCCATTCTCTCTCTATCCGTCCCCACTCCATTCTCTCTCCATCCGTCCCCACTCCATTCTCTCTCCATCCGTCCTCACTCCATTCCCTTTCTCTCCGTCCCCACTCCATTCTCTCTCTAACCGTCCCCACTCCATTCCCTCTCTATCCGTCCCCACTCCAATCCCTCTATATCTGTCTCCACTCCATTCCCTCTCTATCCGTCCCCACTCTATTCCCACTCGATTCATCCCCACTCCATTCCCTCTCTATCCGTCCCCACTCCATTCCCTCTCTATCCGTCCCCACTCCATTCTCTCTCTATCCGTCACTACTCCATTCTCTCTCTATCCGTCCCCACTCCATTCTCTCTCTATCCGTCCCCACTCCATTCTCTCTCTATCCGTCCCCACTCCATTCTCTCTCTATCCGTCCCCACTCCATTCTCTCTCTATCCGTCCGCACCCCATTCTGTCTCTACCCTTCCCCACTCCATTCTCTCCCTATCCGTCCCCACACCATTCTCTCTCTAACCGTCCCCACTCCATTCCCTCTCTATCCGTCCCCACTCCATTCCCATTCGATCCATCCCCATTCCATTCCCTCTCTATCCGTCCCCACTCCATTCTCTCTCTATCCGTCACCACTCCATTCTCTCTCTATCCGTCCCCACTCCATTCTCTCTCTATCCGTCCCCACTCCATTCTCTCTCTTTCCGTCCGCACTCCATTCTCTATCTATCCGTCCGCACTCCATTCTCTCTATATCCGTCCCCACTCCATTCTCTCTCTAACCGTCCCCACTCCATTCTCTCTCCATCCGTCCCCACTCCATTCCCTCTCTATCTGTCCCCACTCCATTCCCGATCTATCCCTCCCCACACCATTCTCTCTCTATCCGTCCTCACTCCATTCCCTCTCTCTCCGTCCCCACTCCATTCCCTCGCTATCCGTACACACTCCATTCCCTCTCTATCCGTCCCCACTCCATTCCCGCTCCATCCATCCCCACTCCATTCCCTCTCTATCCGTCCCCACTCCCTTCTCTCTCCATCCGTCCCCACTCCCTTCTCTCTCTATCCGTCCCCACTCCATTCTCTCTCCATCTGTCCCCACTCCATTCCCTTTCTATCCGTCCCTACTCCATTCTCTCTTTTTCCGTCCCCACTCAATTCTCTCTCTATCCGTCCCCACTCCATTCCCTCTCTATCCGTCCCCACTCCTTTCTCTCTCTATCCGTCCACACTCCATTCCCTCTCTCTCCGTCCCCACTCCATTCCCTCGCTATCCGTACACACTCCATTCCCTCTCTATCCGTCCCCACTCCCTTCTCTCTCTATCCGTCCCCACTCCATTCTCTCTCCATCCGTCCCCACTCCATTCCCTTTCTATCCGTCCCCACTCCATTCTCTCTTTAACCTTCCCCACTCCATTCCCTCTCTATCCGTCCCCACTCCAATCCCACTCGATCCATCCCCACTCCATTCCATCTCTATCCGTCCCCACTCCATTCTCTCTCTATCCGTCACCACTCCATTCTCTCTCTATCCGTCCCCACTCCATTCTCTCTCTATCCGTCCCCACTCCATTCTCTCTCTATCCGTCCCCACTCCATTCTCCCTCTATCCGTCCGCACTCCATTCTCTCTCTATCCGTCCGCACTCCATTCTCTCTATATCCGTCCCCACTCCATTCTCTCTCTACCCCTCCCCACTCCATTCTCTCTCTATCCGTCCTCACTCCATTCCCTCTCTCTCCGTCCCCACTCCATTCCCTCGCTATCCGTACACACTCCATTCCCTCTCCATCCGTCCCCACTCCATTCCCGCTCCATCCGTCCCCACTCCATTCCCTCTCTATCGGTCCCCACTCCCTTCTCTCTCTATCCGTCCCCACTCCATTCTCTCTCCATCCAAAGAACAACAAAGAACAAAGAAATGTACAGCACAGGAACAGGCCCTTCGGCCCTCCAAGCCCGTGCCGACCATACTGCCCGACTAAACTACAATCTTCTACACTTCCTGGGTCCATATCCTTCTATTCCCATCCTATTCATATATTTGTCAAGATGCCCCTTAAATATCCCTATCGTCCCTGCTTCCACTACCTCCTCCGGTAGTGAGTTCCAGGCACCCACTACCCTCCGCGTAAAAAACTTGCCTCGTACATCTAATCTGAACTTTGCCCCTCTCACCTTAAGCCTATGCCCCCCAGTAATTGACCCCTCTACCCTGGGGAAAATCCGTCCCCACTCCATTCCCTTTCTATCCGTCCCCACTGCATTCTCTCTCTAACCTTCGCCACTCCATTCCTTCTCTTTCCGTCCCCACTCCATTCCCTCTCTATCCGTCTCCACTGCATTCCCTCTCTATCTGTCCCCACTCCATTCCCACTCGATCCATACCCACTCCATTCTCTCTCTATCCGTCCCCACTCCATTCTCTCTCTATCCGTCACCACTCCGTTCTCTCTCTATCCGTCCCCGCTCCATTCTCTCTCTATCCATCCCCACTCCATTCTCTCGCTATCCGTCCCCACTCCATTCTCTCTCTATCCGTCCCCACTCTATTCTCTCTATCTCCGTCCCCATTCCATTTCCTCTCTACCCGTCCCCACACCATTTTTCTCTATCCGCCCCCACTCCACTCTCTCTCCATCCGTCCCCACTCCTTTCCCTCTCCATCCATCCCCACTCCATTCCCGCACTATCTGTCCCCACTCCATTCTCTCTCTATCCGTCCCCACTCGATTCCCTCTCTATCCGTCCACACTCCATTCTCTCTCTATCCGTCCCCACTCCATTCCCTCCCTATCCGTCCCCACTCCATTCTCTCTCTAACCGTCCCCACTCCATTCTCTCTCCATCCGTCCCCACTCCATTCCCTCTCCATCCGTCCCCACTCCATTCCCGATCTATCCCTCCCTACTCGATTCTCTCTCTATCCGACCCCATTCCATTCTCTCTCTATCCGACCCCACTCCATTCTCTCTCCATCCGTCCCCACTCCATTCCCTCTTTCTCCGTCCCCACTCCATTCCCTCTCTATCCGTCCCCACTCCATTCCCGCTCTATCCATCCCCACTCCATTCTCTCTCTATCCGTCCCCACTCCATTCTCTCTCTATCCGTGCCTTCTCCATTCTCTCTCTATCCGTCCACACTCTATTCCCTCTCTATCCGTCCCCACTCGATTCCCTCTCTATCCGTGCCTTCTCCATTCTCTCTCTATCCGTCCACACTCTATTCCCTCTCTCCCCATCCCCACACCATTTTCTCTCTATCCGCCCCCACTCCATTCTCTCTCTATCCGTCCCCACTCGATTCCCTCTCTATCCGTACCCACTCCATTCTCTCCATCTGCCCCCTCTCCATTCCCTCTCTATCCGTCCCCACTCCATTCTCTCTCTATCCGTCCCCACTCCATTCCCTCTCAATCCGTTCCACTCCATTCCCTCGCTATCCGTCCCCACTCCATTCCCTCTCTATCCATCCCCACTCCATTCCCTCTCTATCCGTCCCCACTCCATTCCCGCTCTATCCATCCCCACTCCATTCCCCCTCTATCCGTCCCTACTCCCTTCTCATTATCCGTCCCCACTCCATTCTCTCTCCATCCGTTCCCACTCCATTCCCTTTCTATCCGTCCCTCCTCCATTCTCTCTCTATCAGTCCCCACTCAATTCCCTCTCTATCCGTCCTCACTACATTCCCTCTCTATCCGTCCCCACTCCATTCTCTCGCTATCCGTACACACTCCATTCCCTCTCTATCCGTCCCCACTCCATTCCCGCTCCATCCAACCCGACTCCATTCCCTCTCTATCCGTCCCCACTCCCATCTCTCTCCATCCGTCCCCACTCCATTCTCTCTCTAACCGTCCCCACTCCATTCCCTCTCTATCCGTCCCCGCTCCAATCCATCTCCACTCCATTCCCTCTCTATCCGTCCCCACTCCATTCCCACTCGATTCATCCCCACTCCATTCCCTCTCTATCCGTCCCCACTCCATTCTCTCTCTATCCGTCACTACTCCATTCTCTCTCTCTCCGTCCCCACTCCATTCTCTCTCTATCCGTCCCCACTCCATTCTCTCTCTATCCGTCCCCACTCCATTCTATCTCTATCCGTCCCCACTCCAATCCGTCTCCACTCCATTCCCTCTCTATCCGTCCCCACTCCATTCCCACTCGATTCATCCCCACTCCATTCCCTCTCTGTTCGTCCCCACTCCATTCTCTCTCTATCCGTCACTACTCCATTCTCTCTCTATCCGTCCCCACTCCATTCTCTCCATCTGCCCCCTCTCCATTCCCTCTCTATCCGTCCCCACTCCATTCTCTCTCTATCCGTCCCCACTCCATTCCCTCTCAATCCGTTCCACTCCATTCCCTCGCTATCCGTCCCCACTCCATTCCCTCTCTATCCATCCCCACTCCATTCCCTCTCTATCCGTCCCCACTCCATTCCCGCTCTATCCATCCCCACTCCATTCCCCCTCTATCCGTCCCTACTCCCTTCTCATTATCGGTCCCCACTCCATTCTCTCTCCATCCGTTCCCACTCCATTCCCTTTCTATCCGTCCCTCCTCCATTCTCTCTCGATCCGTCCCCACTCAATTCCCTCTCTATCCGTCCTCACTACATTCCCTCTCTATCCGTCCCCACTCCATTCTCTCGCTATCCGTACACACTCCATTCCCTCTCTATCCGTCCCCACTCCATTCCCGCTCCATCCAACCCGACTCCATTCCCTCTCTATCCGTCCCCACTCCCATCTCTCTCCATCCGTCCCCACTCCATTCTCTCTCTAACCGTCCCCACTCCATTCCCTTTCTATCCGTCCCCGCTCCAATCCATCTCCACTCCATTCCCTCTCTATCCGTCCCCACTCCATTCCCACTCGATTCATCCCCACTCCATTCCCTCTCTATCCGTCCCCACTCCATTCTCTCTCTATCCGTCACTACTCCATTCTCTCTCTCTCCGTCCCCACTCCATTCTCTCTCAATCCGTCCCCACTCCATTCTCTCTCTATCCGTCCCCACTCCATTCTCTCTTTATCCGTCCGCACCCCATTCTCTCTCTATCCTTCCCCACTCCATTCTCTCCCTATCCGTCCCCACACCATTCTCTCTCTAACCGTCCCAACTCCATTTCCTCTCTATCCGTCCCCACTCCATTCCCACTCGATCCATCCCCATTCCATTCCCTCTCTATCCGTCCCCACTCCATTCTCTCTCTATCCGTCACCACTCCATTCCCTCGCTATCCGTACACACTCCATTCCCTCTCTATCCGTCCCCACTCCATTCCCGCTCCATCCATCCCCACTCCATTCCCTCTCTATCCGTCCCCACTCCCTTCTCTCTCTATCTGGCCCCACTCCCTTCTCTCTCTATCCGTCCCCACTCCATTCTCTCTCCATCCGTCCCCACTCCATTCCCTTTCTATTCGTCCCTACTCCATTGTCTCTTTATCCGTCCCCATTCAATTCTCTCTCTATCCGTCCCCAGTCCATTCCCTCTCTATACGTCCTCACTCCATTCCCACTCTCTCCGTCCCCACTCCATTACCTCGCTATCCGTACACACTCCATTCCCTCTCTATCCATCCCCACTCCATTCCCGCTCCATCCATCCCCACTCCATGCCCTCTCTATCCGTTCCCACTCCCTTCTCTCTATCCGTCCCCACTCCATTCTCTCTCTATCCGTCCCCACTCGATTCCCTCTCTATCCGTGCCCACTCCATTCTCTCTCTATCCGTCCCCACTCGACTCCCTCTCTATCCGTCCCCACTCCATTCTCTCTATCTGCCCCGACTCCATTTCCTCACTATCCGTCCCCACTCCATTCTCTCTCTATCCGTCCCCACTCCATTCCCTCTCTATCCGTCCCCACTCCATTCCCTCTCTATCCGTCCCCACTCCATTCCCTCTCTATCCGTCCCCACTCCATTCCCTCTCTATCCGTCCCCACTCCATTCCCGCTCGATCCATTCCCACTCCATTCCCCCTCTGTCCGTCCCCACTCCCTTCTCTCTATCCGTCCCCACTCCATTCTCTCTCCATCCGTCCCCACTCCATTCGCTTTCTATCCGTCCCTACTCCATTCTCTCTCTATCCGTCCCCACTCAATTCCCTCTCTATCCGTCGTCACTACATTCCCTCTCTATCCGTCCCCACTCCATTCCCTCGCTATCCGTACACACTCCATTCCCTCTCTATCCGTCCCCACTCCATTCCCGCTCCATCCAACCCCACTCCATTCCCTCTCTATCCGTCCCCACTCCATTCCCTTTCTCTCCGTCCCCACTCCATTCTATCTCTAACCGTCCCCACTCCATTCCCTCTCTATCCGTTCCCTCTCCAATCCCTCACTATCTGTCTCCACTCCATTCCCTCTCTTTCCGTCCCCACTCCATTCCCACTCGATTCATCCCCACTCCATTCCCTCTCTATCCGTCCCCACGCCATTCTCTCTCTATCCGTCACGACTCCATTCTCTCTCTATCCGTCCCCACTCCATTCTCTCTCTATCCGTCCCCACTCCATTCTCTCCCTATCCGTCCCCACACCATTCTCTCTCTAACCGTCCCCACTCCATTCCCTCTCTATCCGTACACAATCCATTCCCTCTCTATCCGTCCCCACTCCATTCCCGCTCCATCCATCCCCACTCCATTCCCTCTCTATCCGCCCCCACTCCCTTCTCTCTCTATCCGGCCCCACTCCCTTCTCTCTCTATCCGTCCCCACTCCATTCTCTCTCCATCCGTCCCTACTCCATTCTCTCTTTATCCGTCCCCACTCAATTCTCTCTCTATCCGTCCCCACTCCATTCCGTCTCTATCCATCCCCACTCCATTCTCTCTCAACCCGTCCTCACTCCATTCCCTCTCTCTCCGTCCCCACTCCATTCCCTCGCTATCCGTACACACTCCATTCCCTCTCTATCCGTCCCCACTCCATTCCCGCTCCATCCATCCCCACTCCATGCCCTCTCTATCCGTTCCCACTCCCTTCTCTCTATCCGTCCCCACTCCATTCCCTCTCTATCCGTCCTCACTCCATTCGCGCTCTATCCATCCCCACTCAATTCCTCCTCTATCCGTCCCCACTCCATTCTCTCTCTATCCGTCCCCACTCCATTCTCTCTCCATCCGTTCCCACTCCATTACCTTTCTATCCGTCCCTACTCCATTCTCTCTCTATCCGTCCCTACTCAATTCCCTCTCTATCCGTCCTCACTACATTCCCTCTCTATCCGTCCCCACTCCATTCCCTCGCTATCCGTGCACACTCCATTCCCTCTCTATCCGTCCCCACTCCATTCCCGCTCCATCCAACCCGACTCCATTCCCTCTCTATCCGTCCCCACTCCCATCTCTCTATATCCGTCCCCACTCCATTCTCTCTCCATCCGTCCCCACTCCATTCTCTCTCGAACCGTCCCCACTCCATTCCCTCTCTATCCGTCCCCACTCCAATCCGTCTCCACTCCATTCCCTCTCTATCCGTCCCCACTCCATTCCCACTCGATTCATCCCCACTCCATTCCCTCTCTATTCGTCCCCACTCCATTCTCTCTCTATCCGTCACTACTCCATTCTCTCTCTATCCATCCCCATTCCATTCTGTCTCTATCCGTCCCCACTCCATTCTTTCTCTATCCGTCCCCACTCCATTCTCTCTTTATCCGTCCGCAACCCATTCTCTCTCTATCCTTCCCCACTCCATTCTCTCCCTATCCGTCCCCACACCATTCTCTCTCTAACCGTCCCAACTCCATTCCGTCTCTATCCGTCCCCACTCCATTCCCACTCGATCCATCCCCATTCCATTCCCTCTCTATCCGTCCCCACTCCATTCTCTCTCTATCCGTCACCACTCCATTCTCTCTCTATCCGTCCCAACGCCATTCTCACTCTATCCGTCCCCGCTCCATTCTCTCTCTATCCGTCCCCACTCCATTCTCTCTCTTTCCGTCCGCACTCAATTCTCTCTCTATCCGTCCGCACTCCATTCTCTCTATATCCGTCCCCACTCCATTCCCTCCCTACCCGTCCCCACTCCATTCTCTCTCTAACCGTCCCCACTCCATTCTCTCTCCATCCGTCCCCACTCCATTCCCTCTCTATCCGTCCCCACTCCATTCTCTCTCTATCCGTCCTCACTCCATTCCCTCTCTCTCCGTCCCCACTCCATTCCCTCGCTATACGTACACACTCCATTCCCTCTCTATCGGTCCCCACTCCATTCACGCTCCATCCATCCCCACTCCATTCCCTCTCTATCTGGCCCCACTCCCTTCTCTCTCTATCCGTCCCCACTCCATTCTCTCTCCATCCGTCCCCACTCCATTCCCTTTCTATCCGTCCCTACTCCATTCTCTCTTTATCCATCCCCACTCAATTCTCTCTCTATCCGTCCCCAGTCCATTCCCTCTCTATACGTCCTCACTCCATTCCCACTCTCTCCGTCCCCACTCCATTACCTCGCTATCCGTACACACTCCATTCCCTCTCTATCCATCCCCACTCCATTCCCGCTCCATCCATCCCCACTCCATGCCCTCTCTATCCGTTCCCACTCCCTTCGCTCTATCCGTCCCCACTCCATTCTCTCTCTATCTGTCCCCACTCGATTCCCTCTCTATCCGTGCCCACTCCATTCTCTCTCTATCCGTCCCCACTCGACTCCCTCTCTATCCGTCCCCACTCCATTCTCTCTATCTGCCCCGACTCCATTTCCTCACTATCCGTCCCCACTCCATTCTCTCTCTATCCGTCCCCACTCCATTCCCTCTCTATCCGTCCCCACTCCATTCCCTCTCTTTCCGTCCCCACTCCATTCTCTCTCTATCCGTCCCCACTCCATTCCCCCTCTATCCGTCCCCACTCCCTTCCCTCTATCCGTCCCCACTCCATTCTCTTTCCATCCGTCCCCACTCCATTCCCTTTCTATCCGTCCCTACTCCATTCTCTCTCTATCCGTCCCCACTCAATTCCCTCTCTATCCGTCCTCACTACATTCCCTCTCTATCCGTCCCCACTCCATTCCCTCGCTATCCGTACACACTCCATTCCCTCTCTATCCGTCCCCACTACATTCCCGCTCCATCCAATCCCACTCCATTCCCTCTCTATCCGTCCCCACTCCCATCTCTCTCTATCCGTCCCCACTCCATTCTCTCTCTATCCGTCCCCACTCCATTCTCTCTTTATCCGTCCGCACCCCATTCTCTCTCTATCCTTCCCCACTCCATTCTCTCCCTATCCGTCCCCACACCATTCTCTCTCTAACCGTCCCAACTCCATTCCCTCTCTTTCCGTCCCCACTCCATTCCCACTCGATCCATCCCCATTCCATTCCCTCTCTATCCGTCCCCACTCCATTCTCTCTCTATCTGTCACCACTCCATTCTCTCTCTATCCGTCCCCACGCCATTCTCTCTCTATCCGTCCCCGCTCCATTCTCTCTCTATCCGTCCCCACTCCATTCTCTCTCTTTCCGTCCGCACTCCATTCTCTCTCTATCCGTCCGCACTCCATTCTCTCTATATCCGTCCCCACTCCATTCCCTCCCTATCCGTCCCCACTCCATTCTCTCTCTAACCGTCCCCACTCCATTCTCTCTCCATCCGTCCCCACTCCATTCCCTCTCTATCCGTCCCCACTCCATTCTCTCTCTTTCCGTCCTCACTCCATTCCCTCTCTCTCCGTCCCCACTCCATTCCCTCGCTATCCGTACATACTCCATTCCCTCTCTATCCGTCCCCACTCCATTCCCGCTCCATCCATCCCCACTCCATTCCCTCTCTATCCGTCCCCACTCCGTTCTCTCTCTATCTGGCCCCACTCCCTTCTCTCTCTATCCGTCCCCACTCCATTCTCTCTCCATCCGTCCCCACTCCATTCCCTTTCTATCCGTCCCTACTCCATTCTCTCTTTATCCGTCCCCATTCAATTCTCTCTCTATCCGTCCCAGTCCATTCCCCCTCTATACGTCCTCACTCCATTCCCACTCTCTCCGTCCCCACTCCATTACCTCGCTATCCGTACACACTCCATTCCCTCTCTATCCATCCCCACTCCATTCCCGCTCCATCCATCCCCACTCCATGCCCTCTCTATCCGTTCCCACTCCCTTCTCTCTATCCGTCCCCACTCCATTCTCTCTCTATCCGTCCCCACTCGATTCCCTCTCTATCCGTGCCCACTCCATTCTCTCTCTATCCGTCCCCACTCGACTCCCTCTCTATCCGTCCCCACTCCATTCTCTCTATCTGCCCCGACTCCATTTCCTCACTATCCGTCCCCACTCCATTCTCTCTCTATCCGTCCCCACTCCATTCCCTCTCTATCCGTCCCCACTCCATTCCCTCTCTATCCGTCCCCACTCCATTCCCTCTCTATCCGTCCCCACTCCATTCCCTCTCTATCCGTCCCCACTCCATTCCCTCTCTATCCGTCCCCACTCCATTCCCGCTCTATCCATTCCCACTCCATTCCCCCTCTATCCGTCCCCACTCCCTTCTCTCTATCCGTCCCCACTCCATTCTCTCTCCATCCGTCCCCACTCCATTCGCTTTCTATCCGTCCCTACTCCATTCTCTCTCTATCCGTCCCCACTCAATTCCCTCTCTATCCGTCGTCACTACATTCCCTCTCTATCCGTCCCCACTCCATTCCCTCGCTATCCGTACACACTCCATTCCCTCTCTATCCGTCCCCACTCCATTCCCGCTCCATCCAACCCCACTCCATTCCCTCTCTATCCGTCCCCACTCCATTCCCTTTCTCTCCGTCCCCACTCCATTCTATCTCTAACCGTCCCCACTCCATTCCCTCTCTATCCGTCCCCACTCCAATCCCTCACTATCTGTCTCCACTCCATTCCCTCTCTTTCCGTCCCCACTCCATTCCCACTCGATTCATCCCCACTCCATTCCCTCTCTATCCGTCCCTACTCCATTCTCTCTTTATCCGTCCCCATTCAATTCTCTCTCTATCCGTCCCAGTCCATTCCCCCTCTATACGTCCTCACTCCATTCCCACTCTCTCCGTCCCCACTCCATTACCTCGCTATCCGTACACACTCCATTCCCTCTCTATCCATCCCCACTCCATTCCCGCTCCATCCATCCCCACTCCATGCCCTCTCTATCCGTTCCCACTCCCTTCTCTCTATCCGTCCCCACTCCATTCTCTCTCTATCCGTCCCCACTCGATTCCCTCTCTATCCGTGCCCACTCCATTCTCTCTCTATCCGTCCCCACTCGACTCCCTCTCTATCCGTCCCCACTCCATTCTCTCTATCTGCCCCGACTCCATTTCCTCACTATCCGTCCCCACTCCATTCTCTCTCTATCCGTCCCCACTCCATTCCCTCTCTATCCGTCCCCACTCCATTCCCTCTCTATCCGTCCCCACTCCATTCCCTCTCTATCCGTCCCCACTCCATTCCCTCTCTATCCGTCCCCACTCCATTCCCGCTCTATCCATTCCCACTCCATTCCCCCTCTATCCGTCCCCACTCCCTTCTCTCTATCCGTCCCCACTCCATTCTCTCTCCATCCGTCCCCACTCCATTCGCTTTCTATCCGTCCCTACTCCATTCTCTCTCTATCCGTCCCCACTCAATTCCCTCTCTATCCGTCGTCACTACATTCCCTCTCTATCCGTCCCCACTCCATTCCCTCGCTATCCGTACACACTCCATTCCCTCTCTATCCGTCCCCACTCCATTCCCGCTCCATCCAACCCCACTCCATTCCCTCTCTATCCGTCCCCACTCCATTCCCTTTCTCTCCGTCCCCACTCCATTCTATCTCTAACCGTCCCCACTCCATTCCCTCTCTATCCGTCCCCACTCCAATCCCTCACTATCTGTCTCCACTCCATTCCCTCTCTTTCCGTCCCCACTCCATTCCCACTCGATTCATCCCCACTCCATTCCCTCTCTATCCGTCCCCACGCCATTCTCTCTCTGTCCGTCACGACTCCATTCTCTCTCTATCCGTCCCCACTCCATTCTCTCTCTATCCGTCCCCACTCCATTCTCTCCCTATCCGTCCCCACACCATTCTCTCTCTAACCGTCCCCACTCCATTCCCTCTCTATCCGTCCCCACTCCATTCCCACTCGATCCATCCCCATTCGATTCCCTCTCTATCCGTCCCCACTCCATTCTCTCTCTATCCGTCACCACTCCATTTTCTCTCTATCCGTCCCCACGCCATTCTCTCTCTATCCGTCCCCACTCCATTCTCTCTCTATCCGTCCCCACTCCATTCTCTGTCTTTCCGTCCGCACTCCATTCTCTCTCTGTCCGTCTGCACTCCATTCTCTCTCTATCCGTCCGCACTCCATTCTCTCTATATCCATCCCCATTCCATTCCCTCCCTATCCGTCCCCACTCCATTCTCTATCTAACCGTCCCCACACCATTCTCTCTCCATCCGTCCCCACTCCATTCCCTCTCTATCTGTCCCCACTCCATTCCCGATCTATCCCTCCCCACTCCATTCTCTCTCTATCCGTCCTCACTCCATTCCCTCTCTCTCCGTCCCCACTCCATTCCCTCGCTATCCGTACACAATCCATTCCCTCTCTATCCGTCCCCACTCCATTCCCGCTCCATCCATCCCCACTCCATTCCCTCTCTATCCGCCCCCACTCCCTTCTCTCTCTAACCGGCCCCACTCCCTTCTCTCTCTATCCGTCCCCACTCCATTCTCTCTCCATCCGTCCCTACTCCATTCTCCCTTTATCCGTCCCCACTCAATTCTCTCTCTATCCGTCCCCACTCCATTCCGTCTCTATCCATCCCCACTCCATTCTCTCTCAACCCGTCCTCACTCCATTCCCTCTCTCTCCGTCCCCACTCCATTCCCTCGCTATCCGTACACACTCCATTCCCTCTCTATCCGTCCCCACTCCATTCCCGCTCCATCCATCCCCACTCCATGCCCTCTCTATCCGTTCCCACTCCCTTCTCTCTATCCGTCCCCACTCCATTCCCTCTCTATCCGTCCTCACTCCATTCGCGCTCTATCCATCCCCACTCAATTCCCCCTCTATCCGTCCCGACTCCATTCTCTCTCTATCCGTCCCCACTCCATTCTCTCTCCATCCGTTCCCACTCCATTACCTTTCTATCCGTCCCTACTCCATTCTCTCTCTATCCGTCCCTACTCAATTCCCTCTCTATCCGTCCTCACTACATTCCCTCTCTATCCGTCCCCACTCCATTCCCTCGCTATCCGTGCACACTCCATTCCCTCTCTATCCGTCCCCACTCCATTCCCGCTCCATCCAACCCGACTCCATTCCCTCTCTATCCGTCCCCACTCCCATCTCTCTATATCCGTCCCCACTCCATTCTCTCTCCATCCGTCCCCACTCCATTCTCTCTCGAACCGTCCCCACTCCATTCCCTCTCTATCCGTCCGCACTCCAATCCGTCTCCACTCCATTCCCTCTCGATCCGTCCCCACTCCATTCCCACTCGATTCATCCCCACTCCATTCCCTCTCTATTCGTCCCCACTCCATTCTCTCTCTATCCGTCACTACTCCATTCTCTCTCGATCCATCCCCATTCCATTCTCTCTCTATCCGTCCCCACTCCATTCTTTCTCTATCCGTCCCCACTCCATTCTCTCTTTATCCGTCCGCACCCCATTCTCTCTCTATCCTTCCCCACTCCATTCTCTCCCTATCCGTCCCCACACCATTCTCTCTCTAACCGTCCCAACTCCATTCCCTCTCTATCCGTCCCCACTCCATTCCCACTCGATCCATCCCCATTCCATTCCCTCTCTATCCGTCCCCACTCCATTCTCTCTCTATCCGTCACCACTCCATTCTCTCTCTATCCGTCCCAACGCCATTCTCACTCTATCCGTCCCCGCTCCATTCTCTCTCTATCCGTCCCCACTCCATTCTCTCTCTTTCCGTCCGCACTCCATTCTCTCTCTATCCGTCCGCACTCCATTCTCTCTATATCCGTCCCCACTCCATTCCCTCCCTACCCGTCCCCACTCCATTCTCTCTCTAACCGTCCCCACTCCATTCTCTCTCCATCCGTCCCCACTCCATTCCCTCTCTATCCGTCCCCACTCCATTCTCTCTCTATCCGTCCTCACTCCATTCCCTCTCTCTCCGTCCCCACTCCATTCCCTCGCTATACGTACACACTCCATTCCCTCTCTATCGGTCCCCACTCCATTCACGCTCCATCCATCCCCACTCCATTCCCTCTCTATCTGGCCCCACTCCCTTCTCTCTCTATCCGTCCGCACTCCATTCTCTCTCCATCCGTCCCCACTCCATTCCCTTTCTATCCGTCCCTACTCCATTCTCTCTTTATCCGTCCCCACTCAATTCTCTCTCTATCCGTCCCCAGTCCATTCCCTCTCTATACGTCCTCACTCCATTCCCACTCTCTCCGTCCCCACTCCATTACCTCGCTATCCGTACACACTCCATTCCCTCTCTATCCATCCCCACTCCATTCCCGCTCCATCCATCCCTACTCCATGCCCTCTCTATCCGTTCCCACTCCCTTCTCTCTATCCGTCCCCACTCCATTCTCTCTCTATCCGTCCCCACTCGATTCCCTCTCTATCCGTGCCCACTCCATTCTCTCTCTATCCGTCCCCACTCGACTCCCTCTCTATCCGTCCCCACTCCATTCTCTCTATCTGCCCCGACTCCATTTCCTCACTATCCGTCCCCACTCCATTCTCTCTCTATCCGTCCCCACTCCATTCCCTCTCTATCCGTCCCCACTCCATTCCCTCTCTATCCGTCCCCACTCCATTCTCTCTCTATCCGTCCCCACTCCATTCCCCCTCTATCCATCCCCACTCCCTTCTCTCTATCCGTCCCCACTCCATTCTCTCTCCATCCGTCCCCACTCCATTCCCTTTCTATCCGTCCCTACTCCATTCTCTCTCTATCCGTCCCCACTCAATTCCCTCTCTATCCGTCCTCACTACATTCCCTCTCTATCCGTCCCCACTCCATTCCCTCGCTATCCGTACACACTCCATTCCCTCTCTATCCGTCCCCACTACATTCCCGCTCCATCCAATCCCACTCCATTCCCTCTCTATCCGTCCCCACTCCCATCTCTCTATATCCGTCCCCACTCCATTCTCTCTCCATCCGTCCCCACTCCATTCCCTTTCTCTCCGTCCCCACTCCATTCTATCTCTAACCGTCCCCACTCCATTCCCTCTCTATCCGTCCGCACTCCAATCCCTCACTATCTGTCTCCACTCCATTCCCTCTCTCTCCGTCCCCACTCCATTCCCACTCGATTCATCCCCACTCCATTCGCTCTCTATCCGTCCCCACTCCATTCTCTCTCTATCCGTCACGACTCCATTCTCTCTCTATCCGTCCCCACTCCATTCTCTCTCTATCCGTCCCCACTCCATTCTCTCCCTATCCGTCCCCACTCCATTCTCTCTCTATCCGTCCGCACTCCATTCTCTCTATATCCGTCCCCACTCCATTCCCTCCCTACCCGTCCCCACTCCATTCTCTCTCTAACCGTCCCCACTCCATTCTCTCTCCATCCGTCCCCACTCCATTCCCTCTCTATCCGTCCCCACTCCATTCTCTCTCTATCCGTCCTCACTCCATTCCCTCTCTCTCCGTCCCCACTCCATTCCCTCGCTATACGTACACACTCCATTCCCTCTCTATCGGTCCCCACTCCATTCACGCTCCATCCATCCCCACTCCATTCCCTCTCTATCTGGCCCCACTCCCTTCTCTCTCTATCCGTCCCCACTCCATTCTCTCTCCATCCGTCCCCACTCCATTCCCTTTCTATCCGTCCCTACTCCATTCTCTCTTTATCCGTCCCCACTCAATTCTCTCTCTATCCGTCCCCAGTCCATTCCCTCTCTATACGTCCTCACTCCATTCCCACTCTCTCCGTCCCCACTCCATTACCTCGCTATCCGTACACACTCCATTCCCTCTCTATCCATCCCCACTCCATTCCCGCTCCATCCATCCCCACTCCATGCCCTCTCTATCCGTTCCCACTCCCTTCTCTCTATCCGTCCCCACTCCATTCTCTCTCTATCCGTCCCCACTCGATTCCCTCTCTATCCGTGCCCACTCCATTCTCTCTCTATCCGTCCCCACTCGACTCCCTCTCTATCCGTCCCCACTCCATTCTCTCTATCTGCCCCGACTCCATTTCCTCACTATCCGTCCCCACTCCATTCTCTCTCTATCCGTCCCCACTCCATTCCCTCTCTATCCGTCCCCACTCCATTCCCTCTCTATCCGTCGCCACTCCATTCTCTCTCTATCCGTCCCCACTCCATTCCCCCTCTATCCATCCCCACTCCCTTCTCTCTATCCGTCCCCACTCCATTCTCTCTCCATCCGTCCCCACTCCATTCCCTTTCTATCCGTCCCTACTCCATTCTCTCTCTATCCGTCCCCACTCAATTCCCTCTCTATCCGTCCTCACTACATTCCCTCTCTATCCGTCCCCACTCCATTCCCTCGCTATCCGTACACACTCCATTCCCTCTCTATCCGTCCCCACTACATTCCCGCTCCATCCAATCCCACTCCATTCCCTCTCTATCCGTCCCCACTCCCATCTCTCTATATCCGTCCCCACTCCATTCTCTCTCCATCCGTCCCCACTCCATTCCCTTTCTCTCCGTCCCCACTCCATTCTATCTCTAACCGTCCCCACTCCATTCCCTCTCTATCCGTCCGCACTCCAATCCCTCACTATCTGTCTCCACTCCATTCCCTCTCTCTCCGTCCCCACTCCATTCCCACTCGATTCATCCCCACTCCATTCGCTCTCTATCCGTCCCCACTCCATTCTCTCTCTATCCGTCACGACTCCATTCTCTCTCTATCCGTCCCCACTCCATTCTCTCTCTATCCGTCCCCACTCCATTCTCTCCCTATCCGTCCCCACACCATTCTCTCTCTAACCGTCCCCACTCCATTCCCTCTCTATCCGTCCCCACTCCATCCATCCCCATTCGATTCCCTCTCTATCCGTCCCCACTCCATTCTCTCTCTATCCGTCACCACTCCATTTGCTCTCTATCCGTCCCCACGCCATTCTCTCTCTATCCGTCCCCACTCCATTCCCTCTCTATCCGTCCCCACGCCATTCTCTCTCTATCCGTCCCCACTCCATTCCCTCTCTATCCGTCCCCACTCCATTCCCTCCCTATCCGTCCCCACTCCATTCTCTATCTAACCGTCCCCACTCCTTTCTCTGTCCATCCGTCCCCACTCCATTCCCTCTCTATCTGTCCCCACTCCATTCCCGATCTATCCCTCCCCACTCCATTCTCTCTCTATCCGTCCTCACTCCATTCCCTCGCTATCCGTACACAATCCATTCCCTCTCTATCCGTCCCCACTCCATTCCCGCTCCATCCATCCCCACTCCATTCCCTCTCTATCCGCCCCCACTCCCTTCTCTCTCTATCCGGCCCCACTCCCTTCTCTCTCTATCCGTCCCCACTCCATTCTCTCTCCATCCGTCCCCACTCCATTGCCTTTCTATCCGTCCCTACTCCATTCTCTCTTTATCCGTCCCCACTCAATTCTCTCTCTATCCGTCCCCACTCCATTCCGTCTCTATCCATCCCCACTCCATTCTCTCTCAATCCGTCCTCACTCCATTCCCTCTCTCTCCGTCCCCACTCCATTCCCTCGCTATCCGTACACACTCCATTCCCTCTCTATCCGTCCCCACTCCATTCCCGCTCCATCCATCCCCACTCCATGCCCTCTCTATCCGTTCCCACTCCCTTCTCTCTATCCGTCCCCACTCCATTCTCTCTCTATCCGTCCCCACTCGACTCCCTCTCTATCCGTTCCCATTCCCTTCTCTCTCTATCTGTCTCCACTCCATTCCCTCTCTATCTGTCCCCACTCCATTCCCACTCGATCCATACCCACTCCATTCTCTCTCTATCCTTCCCCACTCCATTCTCTCCCTATCCGTCCCCACACCATTCTCTCTCTAACCGTCCCAACTCCATTCCCTCTCTATCCGTCCCCACTCCATTCCCACTCGATCCATCCCCATTCCATTCCCTCTCTATCCGTCCCCACTCCATTCTCTCTCTATCCGTCACCACTCCATTCTCTCTCTATCCGTCCCAACGCCATTCTCACTCTATCCGTCCCCGCTCCATTCTCTCTCTATCCGTCCCCACTCCATTCTCTCTCTTTCCGTCCGCACTCCATTCTCTCTCTATCCGTCCGCACTCCATTCTCTCTATATCCGTCCCCACTCCATTCCCTCCCTACCCGTCCCCACTCCATTCTCTCTCTAACCGTCCCCACTCCATTCTCTCTCCATCCGTCCCCACTCCATTCCCTCTCTATCCGTCCCCACTCCATTCTCTCTCTATCCGTCCTCACTCCATTCCCTCTCTCTCCGTCCCCACTCCATTCCCTCGCTATACGTACACACTCCATTCCCTCTCTATCGGTCCCTACTCCATTCACGCTCCATCCATCCCCACTCCATTCCCTCTCTATCTGGCCCCACTCCCTTCTCTCTCTATCCGTCCCCACTCCATTCTCTCTCCATCCGTCCCCACTCCATTCCCTTTCTATCCGTCCCTACTCCATTCTCTCTTTATCCGTCCCCACTCAATTCTCTCTCTATCCGTCCCCAGTCCATTCCCTCTCTATACGTCCTCACTCCATTCCCACTCTCTCCGTCCCCACTCCATTACCTCGCTATCCGTACACACTCCATTCCCTCTCTATCCATCCCCACTCCATTCCCGCTCCATCCATCCCCACTCCATGCCCTCTCTATCCGTTCCCACTCCCTTCTCTCTATCCGTCCCCACTCCATTCTCTCTCTATCCGTCCCCACTCGATTCCCTCTCTATCCGTGCCCACTCCATTCTCTCTCTATCCGTCCCCACTCGACTCCCTCTCTATCCGTCCCCACTCCATTCTCTCTATCTGCCCCGACTCCATTTCCTCACTATCCGTCCCCACTCCATTCTCTCTCTATCCGTCCCCACTCCATTCCCTCTCTATCCGTCCCCACTCCATTCCCTCTCTATCCGTCCCCACTCCATTCTCTCTCTATCCGTCCCCACTCCATTCCCCCTCTATCCGTCCCCACTCCCTTCTCTCTATCCGTCCCCACTCCATTCTCTCTCCATCCGTCCCCACTCCATTCCCTTTCTATCCGTCCCTACTCCATTCTCTCTCTATCCGTCCCCACTCAATTCCCTCTCTATCCGTCCTCACTACATTCCCTCTCTATCCGTCCCCACTCCATTCCCTCGCTATCCGTACACACTCCATTCCCTCTCTATCCGTCCCCACTACATTCCCGCTCCATCCAATCCCACTCCATTCCCTCTCTATCCGTCCCCACTCCCATCTCTCTATATCCGTCCCCACTCCATTCTCTCTCCATCCGTCCCCACTCCATTCCCTTTCTCTCCGTCCCTACTCCATTCTATCTCTAACCGTCCCGACTCCATTCCCTCTCTATCCGTCCGCACTCCAATCCCTCACTATCTGTCTCCACTCCATTCCCTCTCTCTCCGTCCCCACTCCATTCCCACTCGATTCATCCCCACTCCATTCCCTCTCTATCCGTCCCCACTCCATTCTCTCTCTATCCGTCACGACTCCATTCTCTCTCTATCCGTCCCCACTCCATTCTCTCTCTATCCGTCCCCACTCCATTCTCTCCCTATCCGTCCCCACACCATTCTCTCTCTAACCGTCCCCACTCCATTCCCTCTCTATCCGTCCCCACTCCATTCCCACTCGATCCATCCCCATTCGATTCCCTCTCTATCCGTCCCCACTCCATTATCTCTCTATCCGTCACCACTCCATTTGCTCTCTATCCGTCCCCACGCCATTCTCTCTCTATCCGTCCCCACTCCATTCCCTCTCTATCCGTCCCCACGCCATTCTCTCTCTATCCGTCCCCACTCCATTCCCTCTCTATCCGTCCCCACTCCATTCCCTCCCTATCCGTCCCCACTCCATTCTCTATCTAACCGTCCCCACTCCTTTCTCTGTCCATCCGTCCCCACTCTATTCCCTCTCTATCTGTCCCCATTCCATTCCCGATCTATCCCTCCCCACTCCATTCTCTTTCTATCCGTCCTCACTCCATTCCCTCGCTATCCGTACACAATCCATTCCCTCTCTATCCGTCCCCACTCCATTCCCGCTCCATCCATCCCCACTCCATTCCCTCTCTATCCGCCCCCACTCCCTTCTCTCTCTATCCGGCCCCACTCCCTTCTCTCTCTATCCGTCCCCACTCCATTCTCTCTCCATCCGTCCCCACTCCATTCCCTTTCTATCCGTCCCTACTCCATTCTCTCTTTATCCGTCCCCACTCAATTCTCTCTCTATCCGTCCCCACTCCATTCCGTCTCTATCCATCCCCACTCCATTCTCTCTCAATCCGTCCTCACTCCATTCCCTCTCTCTCCGTCCCCACTCCATTCCCTCGCTATCCGTACACACTCCATTCCCTCTCTATCCGTCCCCACTCCATTCCCGCTCCATCCATCCCCACTCCATGCCCTCTCTATCCGTTCCCACTCCCTTCTCTCTATCCGTCCCCACTCCATTCTCTCTCTATCCGTCCCCACTCCATTCTCTCTCTATCCGTCCCCACTCCATTCTCTCTCCATCCGTCCCCACTCCTTTCCCTTTCTATCCGTCCCTACTCCATTCTCTCTTTATCCGTCCCCACTCAATTCTCTCTCTATCCGTCCCCAGTCCATTCCCTCTCTATACGTCCTCACTCCATTCCCACTCTCTCCGTCCCCACTCCATTACCTCGCTATCCGTACACACTCCATTCCCTCTCTATCCATCCCCACTCCATTCCCGCTCCATCCATCCCCACTCCATGCCCTCTCTATCCGTTCCCACTCCCTTCTCTCTATCCGTCCCCACTCCATTCTCTCTCTATCCGTCCCCACTCGATTCCCTCTCTATCCGTGCCCACTCAATTCTCTCTCTATCCGTCCCCACTCGACTCCCTCTCTATCCGTCCCCACTCCATTCTCTCTATCTGCCCCGACTCCATTTCCTCACTATCCGTCCCCACTCCATTCTCTCTCTATCCGTCCCCACTCCATTCCCTCTCTATCCGTCCCCACTCCATTCCCTCTCTATCCGTCCCCACTCCATTCTCTCTCTATCCGTCCCCACTCCATTCCCCCTCTATCCGTCCCCACTCCCTTCTCTCTATCCGTCCCCACTCCATTCTCTCTCCATCCGTCCCCACTCCATTCCCTTTCTATCCGTCCCTACTCCATTCTCTCTCTATCCGTCCCCACTCAATTCCCTCTCTATCCGTCCTCACTACATTCCCTCTCTATCCGTCCCCACTCCATTCCCTCGCTATCCGTACACACTCCATTCCCTCTCTATCCGTCCCCACTACATTCCCGCTCCATCCAATCCCACTCCATTCCCTCTCTATCCGTCCCCACTCCCATCTCTCTATATCCGTCCCCACTCCATTCTCTCTCCATCCGTCCCCACTCCATTCCCTTTCTCTCCGTCCCTACTCCATTCTATCTCTAACCGTCCCGACTCCATTCCCTCTCTATCCGTCCGCACTCCAATCCCTCACTATCTGTCTCCACTCCATTCCCTCTCTCTCCGTCCCCACTCCATTCCCACTCGATTCATCCCCACTCCATTCCCTCTCTATCCGTCCCCACTCCATTCTCTCTCTATCCGTCACGACTCCATTCTCTCTCTATCCGTCCCCACTCCATTCTCTCTCTATCCGTCCCCACTCCATTCTCTCCCTATCCGTCCCCACACCATTCTCTCTCTAACCGTCCCCACTCCATTCCCTCTCTATCCGTCCCCACTCCATTCCCACTCGATCCATCCCCATTCGATTCCCTCTCTATCCGTCCCCACTCCATTCTCTCTCTATCCGTCACCACTCCATTTGCTCTCTATCCGTCCCCACGCCATTCTCTCTCTATCCGTCCCCACTCCATTCCCTCTCTATCCGTCCCCACGCCATTCTCTCTCTATCCGTCCCCACTCCATTCCCTCTCTATCCGTCCCCACTCCATTCCCTCCCTATCCGTCCCCACTCCATTCTCTATCTAACCGTCCCCACTCCTTTCTCTGTCCATCCGTCCCCACTCTATTCCCTCTCTATCTGTCCCCATTCCATTCCCGATCTATCCCTCCCCACTCCATTCTCTTTCTATCCGTCCTCACTCCATTCCCTCGCTATCCGTACACAATCCATTCCCTCTCTATCCGTCCCCACTCCATTCCCGCTCCATCCATCCCCACTCCATTCCCTCTCTATCCGCCCCCACTCCCTTCTCTCTCTATCCGGCCCCACTCCCTTCTCTCTCTATCCGTCCCCACTCCATTCTCTCTCCATCCGTCCCCACTCCATTCCCTTTCTATCCGTCCCTACTCCATTCTCTCTTTATCCGTCCCCACTCAATTCTCTCTCTATCCGTCCCCACTCCATTCCGTCTCTATCCATCCCCACTCCATTCTCTCTCAATCCGTCCTCACTCCATTCCCTCTCTCTCCGTCCCCACTCCATTCCCTCGCTATCCGTACACACTCCATTCCCTCTCTATCCGTCCCCACTCCATTCCCGCTCCATCCATCCCCACTCCATGCCCTCTCTATCCGTTCCCACTCCCTTCTCTCTATCCGTCCCCACTCCATTCTCTCTCTATCCGTCCCCACTCCATTCTCTCTCTATCCGTCACCACTCCGTTCTCTCTCTATCCGTCCCCGCTCCATTCTCTCTCTATCCATCCCCACTCCATTCTCTCTCTATCCGTCCCCACTCCATTCTCTCTCTATCCGTCCCCACTCCATTCTCTCTAAATCCGTCCCCATTCCATTCCCTCTCTACCCGTCGCCACACCATTTTTCTCTATCCGCCCCCACTCCACTCTCTCTCCATCCGTCCCCACTCCTTTCCCTCTCCATCCATCCCCACTCCATTTTCGCACTATCTGTCCCCACTCCATTCTCTCTCTATCCGTCCCCACTCGATTCCCTCTCTATCCGTCCACACTCCATTCTCTCTCTATCCGTCCCCACTCCATTCTCTCTCTATCCGACCCACTCCATTCTCTCTCTATCCGTCCGCACTCCATTCTCTCTACATACGTCCCCACTCCATTCCATCCCTATCCGTCCCCACTCCATTCCCTCTCTAACCGTCCCCACTCCATTCTCTCTCCATCCGTCCCCACTCCATTCCCTCTCGATCTGTCCCCACTCCATTCCCGATCTATCCCTCCCTACTCGATTCTCTCTCTATCCGACCCCATTCCATTCTCTCTCTATCCGTCCCCACTCCATTCCCTCTCTATCCGTCCCCACTCCATTCCGGCTCTATCCATCCCCACTCCATTCTCTCTCTATGCGTCCCCACTCCATTCTCTCTCCATCCGTCCCCACTCCATTCCCTTTCTATCCGTCCCTACTCCATTCTCTCTCTATCCGTCCCCACTCCATTCTCTCTCTATCCGTCCCCACTCGATTCCCTCTCTATCCGTGCCTTCTCCATTCTCTCTCTATCCGTCCACACTCTATTCCCTCTCTCCCCATCCCCACACCATTTTCTCTCTATCCGCCCCCACTCCATTCTCTCCCTATCCGTCCCCACTCGATTCCCTCTCTATCCGTACCCACTCCATTCTCTCCATCTGCCCCCTCTCCATTCCCTCTCTATCCGTCCCCACTCCATTCTCTCTCTATCCGTCCCAACGCCATTCTCACTCTATCCGTCCCCGCTCCATTCTCTCTCTATCCGTCCCCATTCCATTCTCTCTCTTTTCGTCCACACTCCATTCTCTCTCTATCCGTTCGCACTCCATTCTCTCTATATCCGTCCCCACTCCATTCCCTCCCTATCCGTCCCCACTCCATTCTCTCTCTAACCGTCCCCACTCCATTCTCTCTCCATCCGTCCCCACTCCATTCCCTCTCTATCCGTCCCCACTCCATTCCCTCTCTATCCGTCCCCACTCCCTTCTCTCTCTATCTGGCCCCACTCCCTTCTCTCTCTATCCGTCCCCACTCCATTCTCTCTCCATCCGTCCCCACTCCATTCCCTTTCTAACCGTCCCTACTCCATTCTCTCTTTATCCGTCCCCACTCAATTCTCTCTCTATCCGTCCCCAGTCCATTCCCTCTCTATACGTCCTCACTCCATTTCCACTGTCTCCGTCCCCACTCCATTACCTCACTATCCATACACACTCCATTCCCTCTCTATCCATCCCCACTCCATTCCCGCACCATCCATCCCCACTCCATGCCCTCTCTATCCGTTCCCACTCCCTTCTCTCTATCCATCCCCACTCCATTCTCTCTCTATCCGTCCCCACTCGATTCCCTCTCTATCCGTGCCCACTCCATTCTCTCTCTATCCGTCCCCACTCGACTCCCTCTCTATCCGTCCCCACTCCATTCTCTCTATCTGCCCCGACTCCATTTCCTCACTATCCGTCCCCACTCCATTCTCTCTCTATCCGTCCCCACTCCATTCCCTCTCTATCCGTCCCCACTCCCTTCCCTCTCTATCCGTCCCCACTCCATTCTCTCTCTATCCGTCCCCACTCCATTCCCGCTCTATCCATCCCCACTCCATTCCCCCTCTGTCCGTCCCCACTCCCTTCTCTCTATCCGTCCCCACTCCATTCTCTCTCCATCCGTCCCCACTCCATTCCCTTTCTCTCCGTCCCCACTCCATTCTATCTCTAACCGTCCCCACTCCATTCCCTCTCTATCCGTCCCCACTCCAATCCCTCACTATCTGTCTCCACACCATTCCTTCTCTCTCCGTCCCCACTCCATTCCCACTCGATTCATCCCCACTCCATTCCCTCTCTATCCGTCCCCACTCCATTCTCTCTCTATCCGTCACGACTCCATTCTCTCTCTATCCGTCCCCACTCCATTCTCTCTCTATCCGTCCCCACTCCATTCTCTCCCTATCCGTCCCCACACCATTCTCTCTCTAACCGTCCCCACTCCATTCCCTCTCTATCCGTCCCCACTCCATTCCCACTCGATCCATCCCCATTCGATTCCCTCTCTATCCGTCCCCACTCCATTTTCTCTCTATCCGTCCCCACGTCATTCTCTCTCTATCCGTCCCCACTCCATTCTCTGTCTTTCCGTCCGCACTCCATTCTCTCTCTATCCGTCTGCACTCCATTCTCTCTCTATCCGTCCGCACTCCATTCTCTCTATATCCGTCCCCACTCCATTCCCTCCCTATCCGTCCCCACTCCATTCTCTATCTAACCGTCCCCACTCCATTCTCTCTCCATCCGTCCCCACTCCATTCCCTCTCTATCTGTCCCCACTCCATTCCCGATCTATCCCTCCCCACTCCATTCTCTCTCTATCCGTCCTCACTCCATTCCCTCTCTCTCCGTCCCCACTCCATTCCCTCGCTATCCGTACACAATCCATTCCCTCTCTATCCGTCCCCACTTCATTCCCTCTCTATCCGCCCCCACTCCCTTCTCTCTCTATCCGTCCCCACTCCATTCTCTCTCTATCCGTCCCCACTCCATTCTCTCTCCATCCGTCCCCACTCCATTCCCTTTCTATCCGTCCCTACTCCATTCTCTCTTTATCCGTCCCCACTCAATTCTCTCTCTATCCGTCCCCACTCCATTCCGTCTCTATCCATCCCCACTCCATTCTCTCTCAATCCGTCCTCACTCCATTCCCTCTCTCTCCGTCCGCACTCCATTCCCTCGCTATCCGCACACACTCCATTCCCTCTCTATCCGTCCCCACTCCATTCCCGCTCCATCCATCCCCACTCCATGCCCTCTCTATCCATTCCCACTCCCTTCTCTCTATCCGTCCCCACTCCATTCTCTCTCTATCCGTCCCCACTCGATTCCCTCTCTATCCGTGCCCACTCCATTCTCTCTCTATCCATCCCCACTCGACTCCCTTTCTATCCGTCCCCATTCCCTTCTCTCTCTATCTGTCTCCACTCCATTCCCTCTCTATCTGTCCCCACTCCATTCCCACTCGATCCATACCCACTCCATTCTCTCTCTATCCGTCCCCACTCCATTCTCTCTCTATCCGTCACCACTCCGTTCTCTCTCTATCCGTCCCCGCTCCATTCTCTCTCTATCCGTCCCCACTCCATTCTCTCTCTATCCGTCCCCACTCCATTCTCTCTATCTCCGTCCCCATTCCATTCCCTATCTACCCGTCGCCACACCATTTTTCTCTATCCGCCCCCACTCCACTCTCTCTCCATCCGTCCACACTCCTTTCCCTCTCCATCCATCCCCACTCCATTCCCGCACTATCTGTCCCCACTCCATTCTCTCTCTATCCGTCCCCACTATATTCCCTCTCTATCCGTCCACACTCCATTCTCTCTCTATCCGTCCCCACTTCATTCTCTCTCTATCCGACCCACTCCATTCTCTCTCTATCCGTCCGCACTCCATTCTCTCTACATACGTCCCCACTCCATTCCATCCCTATCCGTCCCCACTCCATTCCCTCTCTAACCGTCCCCACTCCATTCTCTCTCCATCCGTCCCCACTCCATTCCCTCTCGATCTGTCCCCACTCCATTCCCGATCTATCCCTCCCTACTCGATTCTCTCTCTATCCGACCCCATTCCATTCTCTCTCTATCCGACCCCACTCCATTCTCTCTCCATCCGTCCCCACTCCATTCCCTCTCTATCCGTCCCGACTCCATTCCCTCTCTATCCGTCCCCACTCCATTCCGGCTCTATCCATCCCCACTCCATTCTCTCTCGATCCGTCCCCACTCCATTCTCTCTCCATCCGTCCCCACTCCATTCCCTTTCTATCCGTCCCTACTCCATTCTCTCTCTATCCGTCCCCACTCCATTCTCTCTCTATCCGTCCCCACTCGATTCCCTCTCTATCCGTGCCTTCTCCATTCTCTCTCTATCCGTCCACACTCTATTCCCTCTCTATCCGTACCCACTCCATTCTCTCCATCTGCCCCCTCTCCATTCCCTCTCTATCCGTCCCCACTCCATTCTCTCTCTATCCGTCCCCACTCCATTCCCTCTCTATCCGTCCCCACTCCATTCCCTCGCTATCCGTCCCCACTCCATTCCCTCTCTATCCGTCCCCACTCCATTCCCGCTCTATCCATCCCCACTCCATTCCCCCTCTATCCGTCCCTACTCCCTTCTCTCTATCCGTCCCCACGCCATTCTCTCTCCATCCGTTCCCACTCCATTCCCTTTCTATCCGTCCCGACTCCATTCTCTCTCTATCCGTCCCCATTCAATTCCCTCTCTATCCGTCCTCACTACATTCCCTCTCTATCCGTCCCCACTCCATTCCCTCGCTTTCCGTACACACTCCATTCCCTCTGTATCCGTCCCCACTCCATTCCCGCTCCATCCAACCCGACTCCATTCCCTCTCTATCCGTCCCCACTCCCATCTCTCTATATCCGTCCCCACTCCATTCTCTCTCCATCCGTCCCCACTCCATTCTCTCTCTAACCGTCCCCACTCCATTCCCTCTCTATCCGTCCCCACTCCAATCCGTCTCCTCTCCATTCCCTCTCTATCCGTCCCCACTCCATTCCCACTCGATTCATCCCCACTCCATTCCCTCTCTATCCGTCCCCACTCCATTCTCTCTCTATCCGTCACTACTCCATTCTCTCTCTATCTGTCCCCACTCCATTCTCTCTCTATCCGTCCCCACTCCATTCTCTCTCTATCCGTCCCCACTCCATTCTCTCTCTATCCGTCCGCACCCCATTCTCTCTCTATTCTTCCCCACTCCATTCTCTCCCTATCCGTCCCCACACCATTCTCTCTCTAACCGTCCCCACTCCATTCCCTCTCTATCCGTCCCCACTCCATTCCCATTCGATCCATCCCCATTCCATTCCCTCTCTATCCGTCCCCACTCCATTCTCTCTCTATCCGTCACCACTCTATTCTCTCTCTATCCGTCCCCACGCCATTCTCTCTCTATCCGTCCCCACTCCATTCTCTCTCTATCCGTCCCCACACCATTCTCTCTCTTTCCGTCCGCACTCCATTCTCTCTCTATCCGTCCCCACTCCATTCTCTCTATCTCCGTCCCCATTCCATTCCCTCTCTACCCGTCCCCACACCATTTTTCTCTATCCGCCCCCACTCCACTCTCTCTCCATCCGTCCCCACTCCTTTCCCTCTCCATCCATCCCCACTCCATTCCCCCTTTATCCGTCCCCACTCCCTTCTCTCTATCCGTCCCCACTCCATTCTCCCTCCATCCGTCCCCACTCCATTCCCTTTCTATCCGTCCCTACTCCATTCTCTCTCTATCCGTCCCCACTCCATTCCCGCTCCATCCATCCCCACTCCATTCCCTCTCTATCCGTCCCCACTCCCTTCTCTCTCTATCTGGCCCCACTCCCTTCTCTCTCTATCCGTCCCCACTCCATTCTCTCTCCATCCGTCCCCACTCCATTCCCTTTCTATCCATCCCTACTCCATTCTCTCTTTATCCGTCCCCACTCAATTCTCTCTCTCTCCGTCCCCAGTCCATTCCCTCTCTATCCATCCCCACTCCATTCTCTCTCTATCCGTCCTCACTCCAATCCCTCTCTCTCTGTCCCCACTCCATTCCCTCGCTGTCCGTACACACTCCATTCCCTCTCTATCCATCCCAACTCCATTCCCGCTCCATCCATCCCCACTCCATGCCCTCTCTATCCGTTCCCACTCCCTTCTCTCCATCCGTCCCCACTCCATTCTCTCTCTATCCGTCCCCACTTGATTCCCTCTCTATCCGTGCCCACTCCATTCTCTCTCTATCCGTCCCCACTCGACTCCCTCTCTATCCATCCCCACTCCATTCTCTCTATCTGCCCCGACTCCATTTCCTCACTATCCGTCCCCACTCCATTCTCTCTCTGTCCGTCCCCACTCCATTCCCTCTCTCTCCGTCCCCACTCCATTCCCTCTCTATCCGTCCCCACTCCATTCCCTCTATATCCGTCCCCACTCCATTCCCGCTCTTTCCATCCCCACTCCATTCCCCCTCTATCCGTCCCCACTCCCTTCTCTCTATCCGTCCCCACTCCATTCTCTCTCCATCCGTCCCCACTCCATTCCCTTTCTATCCGTCCTTACTCCATTCTCTCTCTATCCGTCCCCACTCACTTCCCTCTCTATCCGTCCTCACTACATTCCCTCTCTATCCGTCCCCACTCCATTCCCTCGCTATCCGTACACACTCCATTCCCTCTCTATCCGTCCCCACTCCATTCCCGCTCCATCCAACCCCACTCCATTCCCTCTCTATCCGTCCCCACACCCATCTCTCTATAACCGTCCCCACACACATCTCTCTATATCCGTCCCCACTCCATTCTCTCTCCATCCGTCCCCACTCCATTCCCTTTCTCTCCGTCCCCACTCCATTCTCTCTCTAACCGTCCCCACTCCATTCCCTCTCTATCCGTCCCCACTCCAATCCCTCTCTATCTGTCTCCACTCCATTCCCTCTCTTTCCGTCCCCACTCCATTCCCACTCGATTCATCCCCACTCCATTCCCTCTCTATCCGTCCCCACTCCATTCCCACTCGATCCATCCCCATTCCATTCCCTCTCTATCCGTCCCCACTCCATTCTCTCTCTATCCGTCACCACTCCGTTCTCTCTCTATCCGACCCCGCTCCATTCTCTCTCTATCCATCCCCACTCCATTCTCTCTCTATCCGTCCCCACTCCACTCTCTCTCCATCCGTCCCCACTCCTTTCCCTCTCCATCCATCCCCACTCCATTCCCGCACTATCTGTCCCCACTCCATTCTCTCTCTATCCGTCCCCACTCGATTCCCTCTCTATCCGTCCACACTCCATTCTCTCTCTATCCGTCCCCACTCCATTCTCTCTCTATCCGACCCACTCCATTCTCTCTCCATCCGTCCCCACTCCATTCCCTCTCTATCTGTCCCCACTCCATTCCCGATCTATCCCTCCCTACTCGATTCTCTCTCTATCCGACCCCATTCCATTCTCTCTCTATCCGACCCCACTCCATTCTCTCTCCATCCGTCCCCACTCCATTCTGTCTCTATCCGTCCCCACTCCATTCCCGCTCTATCCATCCCCACTCCATTCTCTCTCTATCCGTCCCCACTACATTCTCTCTCCATCCGTCCCCACTCCATTCCCTTTCTATCCGTCCCTACTCCATTCTCTCTCTATCCGTCCCCACTCCATTCTCTCTCTATCCGTCCCCACTCGATTCCCTCTCTATCCGTGCCTTCTCCATTCTCTCTCTATCCGTCCACACTCTATTCCCTCTCTCCCCATCCCCACACCATTTTCTCTCTATCCGCCCCCACTCCATTCTCTCTCTATCCGGCCCCACTCGATTCCCTCTCTATCCGTACCCACTCCATTCTCTCCATCTGCCCCCTCTCCATTCCCTCTCTATCCGTCCCCACTCCATTCTCTCTCTATCCGTCCCCACTCCATTCCCTCTCTATCCGTCCCCACTCCATTCCCTCGCTATCCGTCCCCACTCCATTCCCTCTCTATCCGTCCGCACTCCATTCCCGCTCTATCCATCCCCACTCCATTCCCCCTCCATCCGTCCCTACTCCCTTCTCTCTATCCGTCCCCACTCCATTCTCTCTCCATCCGTTCCCACTCCATTCCCTTTCTATCCGTCCCTACTCCATTCTCTCTCTATCCGTCCCCACTCCATTCTCTCTCTATCCGTCCCCACTCGATTCCCTCTCTATCCGTGCCTTCTCCATTCTCTCTCTATCCGTCCACACTCTATTCCCTCTCTCCCCATCCCCACACCATTTTCTCTCTAACCGTCCCCACTCCATTCCCTCTCTATCCGTCTCCACTCCATTCCCTCTCTATCCGTCCCCACTCCATACCCCCTCGATTCATCCCCACTCCATTCCCTCTCTATCCGTCCCCGCTCCATTCTCTCTCTATCCGTCACTACTCCATTCTCTCTCTATCCATCCCCACTCCATTCTCTCTCTATCCGTCTCCACTCCATTCTCTCTCTATCCATCCCCACTCCATTCTCTCTCTATCCGTCCGCACCCCATTCTCTCTCTATCCTTCCCCACTCCATTCTCTCCCTATCCGTCCCCACACCATTCTCTCTCTAACCGTCCCCACTCCATTCCCTCTCTATCTGTCCCCACTCCATTCGATCCATCCCCATTCCATTCCCTCTCTATCCGTCCCCACTCCATTCTCTTTCTATCCGTCCCCACTCCATACCCCCTCGATTCATCCCCACTCCATTCCCTCTCTATCCGTCCCCACTCCATTCTCTCTCTATCCTTCCCCACTCCATTCTCTCCCTATCCGTCCCCACACCATTCTCTCTATATCCGTCCCCACTCCATTCTCTCTCCATCCGTCCCCACTCCATTCTCTCTCTAACCGTCCCCACTCCATTCCCTCTCTATCCGTCTCCACTCCATTCCCTCTCTATCCGTCCCCACTCCATACCCCCTCGATTCATCCCCACTCCATTCCCTCTCTATCCGTCCCCACTCCATTCTCTCTCTATCCGTCACTACTCCATTCTCTCTCTATCCATCCCCACTCCATTCTCTCTCTATCCGTCCCCACTCCATTCTCTCTCTATCCGTCCCCACTCCATTCTCTCTCTATCCGTCCGCACCCCATTCTCTCTCTATCCTTCCCCACTCCATTCTCTCCCTATCCGTCCCCACACCATTCTCTCTCTAACCGTCCCCACTCCATTCCCTCTCTATCTGTCCCCACTCCATTCCCATTCGATCCATCCCCATTCCATTCCCTCTCTATCCGTCCCCACTCCATTCTCTCTCTATCCGTCACCACTCCATTCTCTCTCTATCCGTCCCCACGCCATTCTCTCTCTATCCGTCCCCACTCCATTCTCTCTCTTTCCGTCCGCAGTCCATTCTCTCTCTATCCGTCCCCACTCCATTCTCTCTATCTCCGTCCCCATTCCATTCCCTCTCTACCCGTCCCCACACCATTTTTCTCTATCCGCCCCCACTCCACTCTCTCTCCATCCGTCCCCACTCCTTTCCCTCTCCATCCATCCCCACTCCATTCCCCCTTTATCCGTCCCCACTCCCTTCTCTCTATCCGTCCCCACTCCATTCTCTCTCCATCCGTCCCCACTCCATTCCCTTTCTATCCGTCCTTACTCCATTCTCTCTCTATCCGTCCCCACTCCATTCCCGCTCCATCAATCCCCACTCCATTCCCTCTCTATCCGCCCCCACTCCCTTCTCTCTCTATCTGGCCCCACTCCCTTCTCTCTCTATCCGTCCCCACTCCATTCTCTCTCCATCCGTCCCCACTCCATTCCCTTTCTATCCGTCCCTACTCCATTCTCTCATTATCCGTCCCCACTCAATTCTCTCTCTATCCGTCCCCATTCCATTCCCTCTCTATCCATCCCCACTCCATTCTCTCTCTATCCGTCCTCACTCCATTCCCTCTCTCTCTGTCCCCACTCCATTCCCTCGCTATCCGTACACACTCCATTCCCTCTCTATCCATCCCCACTCCATTCCCGCTCCATCCATCCCCACTCCATGCCCTCTCTATCCGTTCCCACTCCCTTCTCTCCATCCGTCCCCACTCAATTCTCTCTCTATCCGTCCCCACTCGATTCCCTCTCTATCCGTGCCCACTCCATTCTCTCTCTATCCGTCCCCACTCGACTCCCTCTCTATCCATCCCCACTCCATTCTCTCTATCTGCCCCGACTCCATTTCCTCACTATCCGTCCCCACTCCATTCTCTCTCTGTCCGTCCCCACTCGATTCCCTCTCTATCCGTCCCCACTCCATTCCCTCTCTATCCGTCCCCACTCCATTCTCTCTCTATCCGTCCCCACTCCATTCCCTCTATATCCGTCCCCACTCCATTCCCGCTCTATCCATCCCCACTCCATTCCCCCTCTATCCGTCCCCACTCCCTTCTCTCTATCCGTCCCCACTCCATTCTCTCTCAATCCGTCCCCACTGCATTCTCTCCCTATCCGTCCCAACACCATTCTCTCTCTAACCGTCCCCACTCCATTCCCTCTCTATCCGTCCCCACTCCATTCCCACTCGATCCATCCCCATTCCATTCCCTCTCTTTCCGTCCCCACTCCATTCTCTCTCTATCCGTCACCACTCCGTTCTCTCTCTATCCGACCCCGCTCCATTCTCTCTCTATCCATCCCCACTCCATTCTCTCTCTATCCGTCCCCACTCCACTCTCTCTCCATCCGTCCCCACTCCTTTCCCTCTCCATCCATCCCCACTCCATTCCCGCACTATCTGTCCCCACTCCATTCTCTCTCTATCCGTCCCCACTCGATTCCCTCTCTATCCGTCCACACTCCATTCTCTCTCTATCCGTCCCCACTCCATTCTCTCTCTATCCGACCCACTCCATTCTCTCTCCATCCGTCCCCACTCCATTCCCTCTCTATCTGTCCCCACTCCATTCCCGATCTATCCCTCCCTACTCGATTCTCTCTCTATCCGACCCCATTCCATTCTCTCTCTATCCGACCCCACTCCATTCTCTCTCCATCCGTCCCCACTGCATTCTCTCCCTATCCGTCCCAACACCATTCTCTCTCTAACCGTCCCCACTCCATTCCCTCTCTATCCGTCCCCACTCCATTCCCACTCGATCCATCCCCATTCCATTCCCTCTCTTTCCGTCCCCACTCCATTCTCTCTCTATCCGTCACCACTCCGTTCTCTCTCTATCCGACCCCGCTCCATTCTCTCTCTATCCATCCCCACTCCATTCTCTCTCTATCCGTCCCCACTCCACTCTCTCTCCATCCGTCCCCACTCCTTTCCCTCTCCATCCATCCCCACTCCATTCCCGCACTATCTGTCCCCACTCCATTCTCTCTCTATCCGTCCCCACTCGATTCCCTCTCTATCCGTCCACACTCCATTCTCTCTCTATCCGTCCCCACTCCATTCTCTCTCTATCCGACCCACTCCATTCTCTCTCCATCCGTCCCCACTCCATTCCCTCTCTATCTGTCCCCACTCCATTCCCGATCTATCCCTCCCTACTCGATTCTCTCTCTATCCGACCCCATTCCATTCTCTCTCTATCCGACCCCACTCCATTCTCTCTCCATCCGTCCCCACTCCATTCTGTCTCTATCCGTCCCCACTCCATTCCCGCTCTATCCATCCCCACTCCATTCTCTCTCTATCCGTCCCCACTACATTCTCTCTCCATCCGTCCCCACTCCATTCCCTTTCTATCCGTCCCTACTCCATTCTCTCTCTATCCGTCCCCACTCCATTCTCTCTCTATCCGTCCCCACTCGATTCCCTCTCTATCCGTGCCTTCTCCATTCTCTCTCTATCCGTCCACACTCTATTCCCTCTCTCCCCATCCCCACACCATTTTCTCTCTATCCGCCCCCACTCCATTCTCTCTCTATCCGGCCCCACTCGATTCCCTCTCTATCCGTACCCACTCCATTCTCTCCATCTGCCCCCTCTCCATTCCCTCTCTATCCGTCCCCACTCCATTCTCTCTCTATCCGTCCCCACTCCATTCCCTCTCTATCCGTCCCCACTCCATTCCCTCGCTATCCGTCCCCACTCCATTCCCTCTCTATCCGTCCGCACTCCATTCCCGCTCTATCCATCCCCACTCCATTCCCCCTCCATCCGTCCCTACTCCCTTCTCTCTATCCGTCCCCACTCCATTCTCTCTCCATCCGTTCCCACTCCATTCCCTTTCTATCCGTCCCTACTCCATTCTCTCTCTATCCGTCCCCACTCCATTCTCTCTCTATCCGTCCCCACTCGATTCCCTCTCTATCCGTGCCTTCTCCATTCTCTCTCTATCCGTCCACACTCTATTCCCTCTCTCCCCATCCCCACACCATTTTCTCTCTATCCGCCCCCACTCCATTCTCTCTCTATCCGGCCCCACTCGATTCCCTCTCTATCCGTACCCACTCCATTCTCTCCATCTGCCCCCTCTCCATTCCCTCTCTATCCGTCCCCACTCCATTCTCTCTCTATCCGTCCCCACTCCATTCCCTCTCTATCCGTCCCCACTCCATTCCCTCGCTATCCGTCCCCACTCCATTCCCTCTCTATCCGTCCGCACTCCATTCCCGCTCTATCCATCCCCACTCCATTCCCCCTCCATCCGTCCCTACTCCCTTCTCTCTATCCGTCCCCACTCCATTCTCTCTCCATCCGTTCCCACTCCATTCCCTTTCTATCCGTCCCTACTCCATTCTCTCTCTATCCGTCCCCATTCAATTCCCTCTCTATCCGTCCTCACTACATTCCCTCTCTATCCGTCCCCACTCCATTCCCTCGCTATCCGTACACACTCCATTCCCTCTCTATCCGTCCCCACTCCATTCCCGCTCCATCCAACCCGACTCCATTCCCTCTCTATCCGTCCCCACTCCCATCTCTCTATATCCGTCCCCACTCCATTCTCTCTCCATCCGTCCCCACTCCATTCTCTCTCTAACCGTCCCCACTCCATTCCCTCTCTATCCGTCTCCACTCCATTCCCTCTCTATCCATCCCCACTCCATACCCCCTCGATTCATCCCCACTCCATTCCCTCTCTATCCATCCCCACTCCATTCTCTCTCTATCCGTCCCCACTCCACTCTCTCTCCATCCGTCCCCACTCCTTTCCCTCTCCATCCATCCCCACTCCATTCCCGCACTATCTGTCCCCACTCCATTCTCTCTCTATCCGTCCCCACTCGATTCCCTCTCTATCCGTCCACACTCCATTCTCTCTCTATCCGTCCCCACTCCATTCTCTCTCTATCCGACCCACTCCATTCTCTCTCCATCCGTCCCCACTCCATTCCCTCTCTATCTGTCCCCACTCCATTCCCGATCTATCCCTCCCTACTCGATTCTCTCTCTATCCGACCCCATTCCATTCTCTCTCTATCCGACCCCACTCCATTCTCTCTCCATCCGTCCCCACTCCATTCTGTCTCTATCCGTCCCCACTCCATTCCCGCTCTATCCATCCCCACTCCATTCTCTCTCTATCCGTCCCCACTACATTCTCTCTCCATCCGTCCCCACTCCATTCCCTTTCTATCCGTCCCTACTCCATTCTCTCTCTATCCGTCCCCACTCCATTCTCTCTCTATCCGTCCCCACTCGATTCCCTCTCTATCCGTGCCTTCTCCATTCTCTCTCTATCCGTCCACACTCTATTCCCTCTCTCCCCATCCCCACACCATTTTCTCTCTATCCGCCCCCACTCCATTCTCTCTCTATCCGGCCCCACTCGATTCCCTCTCTATCCGTACCCACTCCATTCTCTCCATCTGCCCCCTCTCCATTCCCTCTCTATCCGTCCCCACTCCATTCTCTCTCTATCCGTCCCCACTCCATTCCCTCTCTATCCGTCCCCACTCCATTCCCTCGCTATCCGTCCCCACTCCATTCCCTCTCTATCCGTCCGCACTCCATTCCCGCTCTATCCATCCCCACTCCATTCCCCCTCCATCCGTCCCTACTCCCTTCTCTCTATCCGTCCCCACTCCATTCTCTCTCCATCCGTTCCCACTCCATTCCCTTTCTATCCGTCCCTACTCCATTCTCTCTCTATCCGTCCCCATTCAATTCCCTCTCTATCCGTCCTCACTACATTCCCTCTCTATCCGTCCCCACTCCATTCCCTCGCTATCCGTACACACTCCATTCCCTCTCTATCCGTCCCCACTCCATTCCCGCTCCATCCAACCCGACTCCATTCCCTCTCTATCCGTCCCCACTCCCATCTCTCTATATCCGTCCCCACTCCATTCTCTCTCCATCCGTCCCCACTCCATTCTCTCTCTAACCGTCCCCACTCCATTCCCTCTCTATCCGTCTCCACTCCATTCCCTCTCTATCCATCCCCACTCCATACCCCCTCGATTCATCCCCACTCCATTCCCTCTCTATCCGTCCCCACTCCATTCTCTCTCTATCCGTCACTACTCCATTCTCTCTCTATCCATCCCCACTCCATTCTCTCTCTATCCGTCCCCACTCCATTCTCTCTCTATCCGTCCCCACTCCATTCTCTCTCTATCCGTCCGCACCCCATTCTCTCTCTATCCTTCCCCACTCCATTCTCTCCCTATCCGTCCCCACACCATTCTCTCTCTAACCGTCCCCACTCCATTCCCTCTCTATCTGTCCCCACTCCATTCCCATTCGATCCATCCCCATTCCATTCCCTCTCTATCCGTCCCCACTCCATTCTCTCTCTATCCGTCACCACTCCATTCTCTCTCTATCCGTCCCCACGCCATTCTCTCTCTATCCGTCCCCACTCCATTCTCTCTCTTTCCGTCCGCAGTCCATTCTCTCTCTATCCGTCCCCACTCCATTCTCTCTATCTCCGTCCCCATTCCATTCCCTCTCTACCCGTCCCCACACCATTTTTCTCTATCCGCCCCCACTCCACTCTCTCTCCATCCGTCCCCACTCCTTTCCCTCTCCATCCATCCCCACTCCATTCCCCCTTTATCCGTCCCCACTCCCTTCTCTCTATCCGTCCCCACTCCATTCTCTCTCCATCCATCCCCACTCCATTCCCTTTCTATCTGTCCTTACTCCATTCTCTCTCTATCCGTCCCCACTCCATTCCCGCTCCATCAATCCCCACTCCATTCCCTCTCTATCCGTCCCCACTCCCTTCTCTCTCTATCTGGCCCCACTCCCTTCTCTCTCTATCCGTCCCCACTCCATTCTCTCTCCATCCGTCCCCACTCCATTCCCTTTCTATCCGTCCCTACTCCATTCTCTCTTTATCCGTCCCCACTCAATTCTCTCTCTATCCGTCCCCATTCCATTCCCTCTCTATCCATCCCCACTCCATTCTCTCTCTATCCGTCCTCACTCCATTCCCTCTCTCTCTGTCCCCACTCCATTCCCTCGCTATCCGTACAGACTCCATTCCCTCTCTATCCATCCCCACTCCATTCCCGCTCCATCCATCCCCACTCCATGCCCTCTCTATCCGTTCCCACTCCCTTCTCTCCATCCGTCCCCACTCAATTCTCTCTCTATCCGTCCCCACTCGATTCCCTCTCTATCCGTGCCCACTCCATTCTCTCTCTATCCGTCCCCACTCGACTCCCTCTCTATCCATCCCCACTCCATTCTCTCTATCTGCCCCGACTCCATTTCCTCACTATCCGTCCCCACTCCATTCTCTCTCTGTCCGTCCCCACTCGATTCCCTCTCTATCCGTCCCCACTCCATTCCCTCTCTATCCGTCCCCACTCCATTCTCTCTCTATCCGTCCCCACTCCATTCCCTCTATATCCGTCCCCACTCCATTCCCGCTCTATCCCTCCCCACTCCATTCCCCCTCTATCCGTCCCCACTCCCTTCTCTCTATCCGTCCCCACTCCATTCTCTCTCCATCCGTCCCCACTCCATTCCCTTTCTATCCGTCCTCTCTACATTCCCTCTCTATCCGTCCCCACTCCATTCCCTCGCTATCCGTACACACTCCATTCCCTCTCTATCCGTCCCCACTCCATTCCCGCTCCATCCAACCCCACTCCATTCCCTCTCTATCCGTCCCCACTCCCATTTCTCTATATCCGTCCCCACTCCATTCTCTCTCTAACCGTCCCCACTCCATTCCCTCTCTATCCATCCCCACTCCAATCCCTCTCTATCTGTCTGCACTCCATTCCCTCTCTATCCGTCCCCACTCCATTCCCACTCGATTCATCCCCACTCCATTCCCTCTCTATCCGTCCCCACTCCATTCTCTCTCTATCCGTCCCCACTCAATTCTCTCTCTATCCGTCCCCATTCCATTCCCTCTCTATCCATCCCCACTCCATTCTCTCTCTATCCGTCCTCACTCCATTCCCTCTCTCTCTGTCCCCACTCCATTCCCTCGCTATCCGTACACACTCCATTCCCTCTCTATCCATCCCCACTCCATTCCCGCTCCATCCATCGCCACTCCATGCCCTCTCTATCCGTTCCCACTCCCTTCTCTCCATCCGTCCCCACTCAATTCTCTCTCTATCCGTCCCCACTCGATTCGCTCTCTATCCGTGCCCACTCCATTCTCTCTCTATCCGTCCCCACTCGACTCCCTCTCTATCCATCCCCACTCCATTCTCTCTATCTGCCCCGACTCCATTTCCTCACTATCCGTCCCCACTCCATTCTCTCTCTGTCCGTCCCCACTCGATTCCCTCTCTATCCGTCCCCACTCCATTCCCTCTCTATCCGTCCCCACTCCATTCTCTCTCTATCCGTCCCCACTCCATTCCCTCTATATCCGTCCCCACTCCATTCCCGCTCTATCCCTCCCCACTCCATTCCCCCTCTATCCGTCCCCACTCCCTTCTCTCTATCCGTCCCCACTCCATTCTCTCTCCATCCGTCCCCACTCCATTCCCTTTCTATCCGTCCTCACTACATTCCCTCTCTATCCGTCCCCACTCCATTCCCTCGCTATCCGTACACACTCCATTCTCTCTCTAACCGTCCCCACTCCATTCCCTCTCTATCCAGCCCCACTCCAATCCCTCTCTATCTGTCTGCACTCCATTCCCTCTCTATCCGTCCCCACTCCATTCCCACTCGATTCATCCCCACTCCATTCCCTCTCTATCCGTCCCCACTCCATTCTCTCTCTATCCGTCACGACTCCATTCTCTCTCTATCCGTCCCCACTCCATTCTCTCCCTATCCGTCCCCACACCATTCTCTCTCTAACCGTCCCCACTCCATTCCCTCTCTATCCGTCCCCACTCCATTCCCACTCGATCCATCCCCATTCCATTCCCTCTCTGTCCGTCCTCACTCCATTCTCTCTCTATCCGTCACCACTCCGTTCTCTCTCTATCCGTCCCCGCTCCATTCTCTCTCTATCCATCCCCACTCCAATCTCTCACTATCCGTCCCCACTTCATTCTCTCTATCTCCGTCCCCATTCCATTCCCTCTCTACCCGTCCCCAAACCATTTTTCTCTATCCGCCCCCACTCCACTCTCTCTCCATCCGTCCCCACTCCTTTCCCTCTCCATCCATCCCCACTCCATTCCCGCACTATCTGTCCCCACTCCATTCTCTCTCTATCCTTCCCCACTCGATTCCCTCTCTATTCGTCCACACTCCATTCTCTCTCTATCCGTCCCCACTCCATTCTCTCTCTATCCGACCCACTCCATTTTCTCTCTATCCGTCCGCACTCCATTCTCTCTACATCCGTCCCCACTCCATTCCCTCCCGACCCGTCCCCACTCCATTCTCTCTCTAACCGTCCCCACTCCATTCTCTCTCCATCCGTCCCCACTCCATTCTCTCTCTATCCGTCCTCACTCCATTCCCTCTCTCTCTGTCCCCACTCCATTCCCTCGCTATCCGTACACACTCCATTCCCTCTCTATCCATCCCCACTCCATTCCCGCTCCATCCATCCCCACTCCATGCCCTCTCTATCCGTTCAAACTCCCTTCTCTCCATCCGTCCCCACTCAATTCTCACTCTATCCGTCCCCACTCGATTCCCTCTCTATCCGTGCCCACTCCATTCTCTCTCTATCCGTCCCCACTCGACTCCCTCTCTATCCATCCCCACTCCATTCTCTCTATCTGCCCCGACTCCATTTCCTCACTATCCGTCCCCACTCCATTCTCTCTCTGTCCGTCCCCACTCGATTCCCTCTCTATCCGTCCCCACTCCATTCCCTCTCTATCCGTCCCCACTCCATTCTCTCTCTATCCGTCCCCACTCCATTCCCTCTATATCCGTCCCCACTCCATTCCCGCTCTATCCATCCCCACTCCATTCCCCCTCTATCCGTCCCCACTCCCTTCTCTCTATCCGTCCCCACTCCATTCTCTCTCCATCCGTCCCCACTCCATTCCCTTTCTATCCGTCCTTACTCCATTCTCTCTCTATCCGTCCCCACTCAATTCCCTCTCTATCCGTCCTCACTACATTCCCTCTCTATCCGTCCCCACTCCATTCCCTCGCTATCCGTACACACTCCATTCCCTCTCTATCCGTCCCCACTCCATTCCCGCTCCATCCAACCCCACTCCATTCCCTCTCTATCCGTCCCCACTCCCATTTCTCTATATCCGTCCCCACTCCATTCTCTCTCTAACCGTCCCCACTCCATTCCCTCTCTATCCATCCCCACTCCAATCCCTCTCTATCTGTCTGCACTCCATTCCCTCTCTATCCGTCCCCACTCCATTCCCACTCGATTCATCCCCACTCCATTCCCTCTCTATCCGTCCCCACTCCATTCTCTCTCTATCCGTCACGACTCCATTCTCTCTCTATCCGTCCCCACTCCATTCTCTCCCGATCCGTCCCCACACCATTCTCTCTCTAACCGTCCCCACTCCATTCCCTCTCTATCCGTCCCCACTCCATTCCCACTCGATCCATCCCCATTCCATTCCCTCTCTGTCCGTCCCCACTCCATTCTCTCTCTATCCGTCACCACTCCGTTCTCTCTCTATCCGTCCCCGCTCCATTCTCTCTCTATCCATCCCCACTCCATTCTCTCACTATCCCTCCCCACTCCATTCTCTCTCTATCCGTCCCCACTCCATTCTCTCTATCTCCGTCCCCATTCCATTCCCTCTCTACCCGTCCCCACACCATTTTTCTCTATCCGCCCCCACTCCACTCTCTCTCCATCCGTCCCCACTCCTTTCCCTCTCCATCCATCCCCACTCCATTCCCGCACTATCTGTCCCCACTCCATTCTCTCTCTATCCGTCCCCACTCGATTCCCTCTCTATCCGTCCACACTCCATTCTCTCTCTATCCGTCCCCACTCCATTCTCTCTCTATCCGACCCACTCCATTTTCTCTCTATCCGTCCGCACTCCATTCTCTCTTCATCCGTCCCCACTCCATTCCCTCCCGACCCGTCCCCACTCCATTCTCTCTCTAACCGTCCCCACTCCATTCTCTCTCCATCCGTCCCCACTCCATTCCCTCTCTATCTGTCCCCACTCCATTCCCGATCTATCCCTCCCTACTCGATTCTCTCTCTATCCGACCCCATTCCATTCTCTCTCTATCCGACCCCACTCCATTCTCTCTCCATCCGTCCCCACTCCATTCCCTCTCTATCCGTCCCCACTCCATTCCCTCTCTATCCGTCCCCACTCCATTCCCGCTCTATCCATCCCCACTCCATTCTCTCTCTATCCGTCCCCACTCCATTCTCTCTCCATCCGTCCCCACTCCATTCCCTTTCTATCCGTCCCTACTCCATTCTCTCTCTATCCGTCCCCACTCCATTCTCTCTCTATCCGTCCCCACTCGATTCCCTCTCTATCCGTACCCACTCCATTCTCTCCATCTGCCCCCTCTCCATTCCCTCTCTATCCGTCCCCACTCCACACTCTCTCTCTCCATCCCCACTCCATTCCCTCTCTATCCGTCCCCACTCCATTCCCTCGCTATCCGTCCCCACTCCATTCCCTCGCTATCCGTCCCCACTCCATTCCCTCTCTATCCGTCCCCACTCCATTCCCGCTCTATCCATCCCCACTCCATTCCCCCTCTATCCGTCCCTACTCCCTTCTCTCTATCCGTCCCCACTCCATTCTCTCTCCATCCGTTCCCACTCCATTCCCTTTCTATCCGTTCCTACTCCATTCTCTCTCTATCCGTCCCCACTCCATTCCCTTTCTATCCGTCCCTACTCCATTCTCTCTTTATCCGTCCCCACTCAATTCTCTCTCTATCCGTCCCCAGTCCATTCCCTCTCTCTCCATCCCCACTCCATTCTCTCTCTATCCGTCCTCACTCCAGTCCCTCTCTCTCTGTCCCCACTCCATTCCCTCGCTATCCGTACACACTCCATTCCCTCTCTATCCATCCCCACTCCATTCCCGCTCCATCCATCCACACTCCATGCCCTCTCTATCCGTTCCCACTCCCTTCTCTCCATCCGTCCCCACTCCATTCTCTCTCTATCCGTCCCCACTCGATTCCCTCTCTATCCGTGCCCACTCCATTCTCTCTCTCTCCGTCCCCACTCGACTCCCTCTCTATCCATCCCCACTCCATTCTCTCTATCTGCCCCGACTCCATTTCCTCACTATCCGTCCCCACTCCATTCTCTCTCTGTCCGTCCCCACTCCATTCCCTCTCTATCCGTCCCCACTCCATTCCCTCTCTATCCGTCCCCACTCCATTCTCTCTCTATCCGTCCCCACTCCATTCCCTCTATATCCGTCCCCACTCCATTCCCGCTCTATCCATCCCCACTCCATTCCCCCTCTATCCGTCCCCACTCCCTTCTCTCTATCCGTCCCCACTCCATTCTCTCTCCATCCGTCCCCACTCCATTCCCTTTCTATCCGTCCTTACTCCATTCTCTCTCTATCCGTCCCCACTCAATTCCCTCTCTATCCGTCCTCACTACATTCCCTCTCTATCCGTCCCCACTCCATTCCCTCGCTATCCGTACACACTCCATTCCCTCTCTATCCGTCCCCACTCCATTCCCGCTCCATCCAACCCCACTCCATTCCCTCTCTATCCGTCCCCACTCCCATCTCTCTATATCCGTCCCCACTCCATTCTCTCTCTAACCGTTCCCACTCCATTCCCTCTCTATCCATCCCCACTCCAATCCCTCTCTATCTGTCTGCACTCCATTCCCTCTCTATCCGTCCCCATTCCATTCCCACTCGATTCATCCCCACTCCATTCCCTCTCTATCCGTCCCCACTCCATTCTCTCTCTATCCGTCACGACTCCATTCTCTCTCTATCCGTCCCCACTCCATTCTCTCTCTATCCGTCCCCACTCCATTCTCTCCCTATCCGTCCCCACACCATTCTCTCTCTAACCGTCCCCACTCCATTCCCTCTCTATCCGTCCCCACTCCATTCCCACTCGATCCATCCCCATTCCATTCCCTCTCTGTCCGTCCCCACTCCATTCTCTCTCTATCCGTCACCACTCCGTTCTCTCTCTATCCGTCCCCGCTCCATTCTCTCTCTATCCATCCCTACTCCATTCTCTCTCTATCCGTCCCCACTCCATTCTCTCTCTATCCGTCCCCACTCCATTCTCTCTATCTCCGTCCCCATTCCATTCCCTCTCTACCCGTCCCCACACCATTTTTCTCTATCCGCCCCCACTCCACTCTCTCTCCATCCGTCCCCACTCCTTTCCCTCTCCATCCATCCCCACTCCATTCCCGCACTATCTGTCCCCACTCCATTCTCTCTCTATCCGCCCCCACTCGATTCCCTCTCTATCCGTCCACACTCCATTCTCTCTCTATCCGTCCCCACTCCATTCTCTCTCTATCCGACCCACTCCACTCTCTCTCTATCCGTCCGCACTCCATTCTCTCTACATCTGTCCCCACTCCATTCCCTCCCGATCCGTCCCCACTCCATTCTCTCTCTAACCGTCCCCACTCCAATCTCGCTCCATCCGTCCCCACTCCATTCCCTCTCTATCTGTCCCCACTCCATTCCCGATCTATCCCTCCCTACTCGATTCTCTCTCTATCCGACCCCATTCCATTCTCTCTCTATCCGACCCCACTCCATTCTGTCTCCATCCGTCCCCACTCCATTCCCTCTCTATCCGTCCCCACTCCATTCCCTCTCTATCCGTCCCCACTCCATTCCCGCTCTATCCATCCCCACTCCATTCTCTCTCTATCCGTCCCCACTCCATTCTCTCTCCATCCGTCCCCACTCCATTCCCTTTCTATCCGCCCCTACTCCATTCTCTCTCTATCCGTCCCCACTCCATTCTCTCTCTATCCGTCCCCACTCGATTCCCTCTCTATCCGTACCCACTCCATTCTCTCCATCTGCCCCCTCTCCATTCCCTCTCTATCCGTCCCCACTCCACTCTCTCTCTCTCCGTCCCCACTCCATTCCCTCTCTATCCGTCCCCACTCCATTCCCTCGCTATCCGTCCCCACTCCATTCCCTCTCTATCCGTCCCCACTCCATTCCCTCTCTTTCCGTCCCCACTCCATTCCCGCTCTATCCATCCCCACTCCATTCCCCCTCTATCCGTCCCTACTCCCTTCTCTCTATCCGTCCCCACTCTATTCTCTCTCCATCCGTTCCCACTCCATTCCCTTTCTATCCGTCCCTACTCCATTCTCTCTCTATCCGTCCCCACTCAATTCCCTCTCTATCCGTCCTCACTACACTCCCTCTCTATCCGTCCCCACTCCATTCCCTCGCTATCCGTACACAATCCATTCCCTCTCTATCCGTCCCCACTCCATTCCCGCTCCATCCAACCCGACTCCATTCGCTCTCTATCCGTCCCCACTCCCATCTCTCTATATCCGTCCCCACTCCATTCTCTCTCCATCCGTCCCCACTCCATTCCCTCGCTATCCGTACACACTCCATTCCCTCTCTATCCATCCCCACTCCATTACCGCTCCATCCATCCCCACTCCATGCCCTCTCTATCCGTTCCCACTCCCTTCTCTCCATCCGTCCCCACTCCATTCTCTCTCTATCCGTCCCCACTCGATTCCCTCTCTATCTGTGCCCACTCCATTCCCTCTCTATCCGTCCCCACTCCATTCTCTCTCTATCCGTCACGACTCCATTCTCTCTCTATCCGTCCCCACTCCATTCTCTCTCTATCCGTCCCCACTCCATTCTCTCCCTATCCGTCCCCACACCATTCTCTCTCAAACCGTCCCCACTCCATTCCCTCTCTATCCGTCCCCACTCCATTCCCACTCGATCCATCCCCATTCCATTCCCTCTCTGTCCGTCCCCACTCCATTCTCTCTCTATCCGTCACCACTCCGTTCTCTTTCTATCCGTCCCCGCTCCATTCTCTCTCTATCCATCCCCACTCCATTCTCTCTCTATCCGTCCCCACTCCATTCTCTCTCTATCCGTCCCCACTCCATTCTCTCTATCTCCGTCCCCATTCCATTCCCTCTCTACCCGTCCCCACACCATTTTTCTCTATCCGCCCCCACTCCACTCTCTCTCCATCCGTCCCCACTCCTTTCCCTCTCCATCCATCCCCACTCCATTCCCGCACTATCTGTCCCCACTCCATTCTCTCTCTATCCGTCCCCACTCGATTCCCTCTCTATCCGTCCACACTCCATTCTCTCTCTATCCGTCCCCACTCCATTCTCTCTCTATCCGACCCACTCCATTCTCTCTCTATCCGTCCGCACTCCATTCTCTCTACATCCGTCCCCACTCCATTCCCGCTCCATCCATCCCCACTCCATGCCCTCTCTATCCGTTCCCACTCCCTTCTCTCCATCCGTCCCCACGCCATTCTCTCTCTCTATCCGTCCCCACTCGATTCCCTCTCTATCTGTGCCCACTCCATTCTCTCTCTATCCGTCCCCACTCGACTCCCTCTCGATCCATCCCCACTCCATTCTCTCTATCTGCCCCGACTCCATTTCCTCACTATCCGTCCCCACTCCATTCTCTCTCTGTGCGTCCCCACTCCATTCCCTCTCTATCCGTCTCCACTCCATTCCCTCTCTATCCGTCCCCACTCCATTCTCTCTCTATCTGTCCACACTCCATTCCCTCTATATCCGTCCCCACTCCATTCCCGCTCTATCCATCCCCACTCCATTCCCCCTCTATCCATCCCCACTCCCTTCTCTCTATCCGTCCCCACTCCATTCTCTCTCCATCCGTCCCCACTCCATTCTCTCTCTGTCCGTCACGACTCCATTCTCTCCCTATCCGTCCCCACTCCATTCTCTCTCTATCCGTCCCCACTCCATTCTCTCCCTATCCGTCCCCACACCATTCTCTCTCTAACCGTCCCCACTCCATTCCCTCTCTATCCGTCCCCACTCCATTCCCACTCGATCCATCCCCATTCCATTCCCTCTCTATCCGTCCCCACTCCATTCTCTCTCTATCCGTCACCACTCCGTTCTCTCTCTATCCTTCCCCGCTCCATTCTCTCTCTATCCAACCCCACTCCATTCTCTCTCTATCCATCCCCAGTCCATTCTCTCTCTGTCCGTCCCCACTCCATTCTCTCTATCTCCGTCCCCATTCCATTCCCTCTCTACCCGTCCCCACACCATTTTTCTCTATCCGCCCCCACTCCACTCTCTCTCCATCCGTCCCCACTCCTTTCCCTCTCCATCCATCCCCACTCCATTCCCGCACTATCTGTCCCCACTCCATTCTCTCTCTATCCGTCCCCACTCGATTCCCTCTCTATCCGTCCACACTCCATTCTCTCTCTATCCGTCCCCACTCCATTCTCTCTCTATCCGACCCACTCCATTCTCTCTCTATCCGTCCGCACTCCATTCTCTCTACATTCGTCCCCACTCCATTCCCTCCCTATCCGTCCCCACTCCATTCTATCTCTAACCGTCCCCACTCCATTCTCTCTCCATCCGTCCCCACTCCATTCCCTCTCTATCTGTCCCCACTCCATTCCCGATCTATCCCTCCCTACTCGATTCTCTCTCTATCCGACCCCATTCCATTCTCTCTCTATCCGACCCCACTCCATTCTCTCTCCATCCGTCCCCACTCCATTCCCTCTCTATCCGTCCCCACTCCATTCCCTCTCTATACGTCCCCACTCCATTCCCGCTCTATCCATCCCCACTCCATTCTCTCTCTATCCGTCCCCACTCCATTCTCTCTCCATCCGTCCCCACTCCATTCCCTTTCTATCCGTCCCTACTCCATTCTCTCTCTATCCGTCCCCACTCCATTCTCTCTCTATACGTCCCCACTCGATTCCCTCTCTATCCGTACCCACTCCATTCTCTCCATCTGCCCCCTCTCCATTCCCTCTCTATCCGTCCCCACTCCACACTCTCTCTCTCCGTCCCCACTCCATTCCCGCTCTATCCGTCCCCACTCCATTCCCTCGCTATCCGTCCCCACTCCATTCCCTCTCTATCCGTCCCCACTCCATTCCCTCTCTATCCGTCCCCACTCCATTCCCGCTCTATCCATCCCCACTCCATTCCCCCTCTATCCGTCCCTACTCCCTTCTCTCTATCCGTCCCCACTCCATTCTCTCTCCATCCGTTCCCACTCCATTCCCTTTCTATCCGTCCCTACTCCATTCTCTCTCTATCCGTCCCCACTCCATTCCCTTTCTATCCGTCCCTACTCCATTCTCTCTTTATCCGTCCCCACTCAATTCTCTCTCTATCCGTCCCCAGTTCATTCCCTCTCTATCCATCCCCACTCCATTCTCTCTCTATCCGTCCTCACTCCATTCCCTCTCTCTCTGTCCCCACTCCATTCCCTCGCTATCCGTACACACTCCATTCCCTCTCTATCCATCCCCACTCCATTCCCGCTCCATCCATCCCCACTCCATGCCCTCTCTATCCGTTCCCACTCCCTTCTCTCCATCCGTCCCCACTCCATTCTCTCTCTATCCATCCCCACTCGAATCCCTCTCTATCCGTGCCCACTCCATTCTCTCTCTATCCGTCCCCACTCGACTCCCTCTCTATCCATCCCCACTCCATTCTCTCTATCTGCCCCGACTCCATTTCCTCACTATCCGTCCCCACTCCATTCTCTCTCTGTCCGTCCCCACTCCATTCCCTCTCTATCCGTCCCCACTCCATTCCCTCTCTATCCGTCCCCACTCCATTCTCTCTCTATCCGTCCCCACTCCATTCCCTCTATATCCGTCCCCACTCCATTCCCGCTCTATCCAACCCCACTCCCTTCTCGCTATCCGTCCCCACTCCATTCTCTCTCCATCCGTCCCCACTCCATTCCCTTTCTATCCGTCCTTACTCCATTCTCTCTCTATCCGTCCCCACTCAATTCCCTCTCTATCCGTCCTCACTACATTCCCTCTCGATCCGTCCCCACTCCATTCCCTCGCTATCCGTGCACACTCCATTCCCTCTCTATCCGTCCCCAATCCATTCCCGCTCCATCCAACCCCACTCCATTCCCTCTCTATCCGTCCCCACTCCCATCTCTCTATATCCGTCCCCACTCCATTCTCTCTCTAACCGTTCCCACTCCATTCCCTCTCTATCCATCCCCACTCCAATCCCTCTCTATCTGTCTGCACTCCATTCCCTCTCTATCCGTCCCCACTCCATTCCCACTCGATTCATCCCCACTCCATTCCCTCTCTATCCGTCCCCACTCCATTCTCTCTCTATCCGTCACGACTCCATTCTCTCTCTATCCGTCCCCACTCCATTCTCTCTCTATCCGTCCCCACTCCATTCTCTCCCTATCCGTCCCCACACCATTCTCTCTCTAACCGTCGCCACTCCATTCCCTCTCTATCCGTCCCCACTCCATTCCCACTCGATCCATCCCCATTCCATTCCCTCTCTGTCCGTCCCCACTCCATTCTCTCTCTATCCGTCACCACTCCGTTCTCTCTCTATCCGTCCCCGCTCCATTCTCTCTCTATCCATCCCTACTCCATTCTCTCTCTATCCGTCCCCACTCCATTCTCTCTCTATCCGTCCCCACTCCATTCTCTCTATCTCCGTCCCCATTCCATTCCCTCTCTACCCGTCCCCACACCATTTTTCTCTATCCGCCCCCACTCCACTCTCTCTCCATCCGTCCCCACTCCTTTCCCTCTCCATCCATCCCCACTCCATTCCCGCACTATCTGTCCCCACTCCATTCTCTCTCTATCCGTCCCCACTCGATTCCCTCTCTATCCGTCCACACTCCATTCTCTCTCTATCCGTCCCCACTCCATTCTCTCTCTATCCGACCCACTCCACTCTCTCTCTATCCGTCCGCACTCCATTCTCTCTACATCCGTCCCCACTCCATTCCCTCCCGATCCGTCCCCACTCCATTCTCTCTCTATCCGTCACTACTCCATTCTCTCTCTATCTGTCCCCACTCCATTCTCTCTCTATCCGTCCCCACTCCATTCTCTCTCTATCCGTCCCCACTCCATTCTCTCTCTATCCGTCCGCACCCCATTCTCTCTCTATTCTTCCCCACTCCATTCTCTCCCTATCCGTCCCCACACCATTCTCTCTCTAACCGTCCCCACTCCATTCCCTCTCTATCCGTCCCCACTCCATTCCCATTCGATCCATCCCCATTCCATTCCCTCTCTATCCGTCCCCACTCCATTCTCTCTCTATCCTTCACCACTCCATTCTCTCTCTATCCGTCCCCACGCCATTCTCTCTCTATCCGTCCCCACTCCATTCTCTCTCTATCCGTCCCCACACCATTCTCTCTCTTTCCGTCCGCACTCCATTCTCTCTCTATCCGTCCCCACTCCATTCTCTCTATCTCCGTCCCCATTCCATTCCCTCTCTACCCGTCCCCACACCATTTTTCTCTATCCGCCCCCACTCCACTCTCTCTCCATCCGTCCCCACTCCTTTCCCTCTCCATCCATCCCCACTCAATTCCCCCTTTATCCGTCCCCACTCCCTTCTCTCTATCCGTCCCCACTCCATTCTCCCTCCATCCGTCCCCACTCCATTCCCTTTCTATCCGTCCCTACTCCATTCTCTCTCTATCCGTCCCCACTCCATTCCCGCTCCATCCATCCCCACTCCATTCCCTCTCTATCCGTCCCCACTCCCTTCTCTCTCTATCTGGCCCCACCCCCTTCTCTCTCTATCCGTCCCCACTCCATTCTCTCTCCATCCGTCCCCACTCCATTCCCTTTCTATCCGTCCCTACTCCATTCTCTCTTTATCCGTCCCCACTCAATTCTCTCTCTCTCCGTCCCCAGTCCATTCCCTCTCTATCCATCCCCACTCCATTCTCTCTCTATCCGTCCTCACTCCATTCCCTCTCTCTCTGTCCCCACTCCATTCCCTCGCTGTCCGTACACACTCCATTCCCTCTCTATCCATCCCAACTCCATTCCCGCTCCATCCATCCCCACTCCATGCCCTCTCTATCCGTTCCCACTCCCTTCTCTCCATCCGTCCCCACTCCATTCTCTCTCTATCCGTCCCCACTTGATTCCCTCTCTATCCGTGCCCACTCCATTCTCTCTCTATCCGTCCCCACTCGACTCCCTCTCTATCCATCCCCACTCCATTCTCTCTATCTGCCCCGACTCCATTTCCTCACTATCCGTCCCCACTCCATTCTCTCTCTGTCCGTCCCCACTCCATTCCCTCTCTCTCCGTCCCCACTCCATTCGCTCTCTATCCGTCCCCACTCCATTCCCTCTATATCCGTCCCCACTCCATTCCCGCTCTATCCATCCCCACTCCATTCCCCCTCTATCCGTCCCCACTCCCTTCTCTCTATCCGTCCCCACTCCATTCCGTCTCCATCCGTCCCCACTCCATTCCCTTTCTATCCGTCCTTACTCCATTCTCTCTCTATCCGTCCCCACTCACTTCCCTCTCTATCCGTCCTCACTACATTCCCTCTCTATCCGTCCCCACTCCATTCCCTCGCTATCCGTACACACTCCATTCCCTCTCTATCCGTCCCCACTCCATTCCCGCTCCATCCAACCCCACTCCATTCCCTCTCTATCCGTCCCCACACCCATCTCTCTATATCCGTCCCCACACCCATCTCTCTATATCCGTCCCCACTCCATTCTCTCTCCATCCGTCCCCACTCCATTCCCTTTCTCTCCGTCCCCACTCCATTCTCTCTCTAACCGTCCCCACTCCATGCCCTCTCTATCCGTCCCCACTCCAATCCCTCTCTATCTGTCTCCACTCCATTCCCTCTCTTTCCGTCCCCACTCCATTCCCACTCGATTCATCCCCACTCCATTCCCTCTCTATCCGTACCCACTCCATTCTCTCTCTATCCGTCACGACTCCATTCTCTCTCTATCCGTCCCCACTCCATTCTCTCTCAATCCGTCCCCACTGCATTCTCTCCCTATCCGTCCCAACACCATTCTCTCTCTAACCGTCCCCACTCCATTCCCTCTCTATCCGTCCCCACTCCATTCCCACTCGATCCATCCCCATTCCATTCCCTCTCTATCCGTCCCCACTCCATTCTCTCTCTATCCGTCACCACTCCGTTCTCTCTCTATCCGACCCCGCTCCATTCTCTCTCTATCCATCCCCACTCCATTCTCTCTCTATCCGTCCCCACTCCACTCTCTCTCCATCCGTCCCCACTCCTTTCCCTCTCCATCCATCCCCACTCCATTCCCGCACTATCTGTCCCCACTCCATTCTCTCTCTATCCGTCCCCACTCGATTCCTTCTCTATCCGTCCACACTCCATTCTCTCTCTATCCGTCCCCACTCCATTCTCTCTCTATCCGACCCACTCCATTCTCTCTCCATCCGTCCCCACTCCATTCCCTCTCTATCTGTCCCCACTCCATTCCCGATCTATCCCTCCCTACTCGATTCTCTCTCTATCCGACCCCATTCCATTCTCTCTCTATCCGACCCCACTCCATTCCCGCTCTATCCATCCCCACTAGATTCTCTCTCTATCCGTCCCCACTACATTCTCTCTCCATCCGTCCCCACTCCATTCCCTTTCTATCCGTCCCTACTCCATTCTCTCTCTATCCGTCCCCACTCCATTCTCTCTCTATCCGTCCCCACTCGATTCCCTCTCTATCCGTGCCTTCTCCATTCTCTCTCTATCCGTCCACACTCTATTCCCTCTCTCCCCATCCCCACACCATTTTCTCTCTATCCGCACCCTCTCCATTCTCTCTCTATCCGGCCCCACTCGATTCCCTCTCTATCCGTACCCACTCCATTCTCTCCATCTGCCCCCTCTCCATTCCCTCTCTATCCGTCCCCACTCCATTCTCTCTCTATCCGTCCCCACTCCATTCCCTCTCTATCCGTCCCCACTCCATTCCCTCGGTATCCGTCCCCACTCCATTCCCTCTCTATCCGTCCGCACTCCATTCCCGCTCTATCCATCCCCACTCCATTCCCCCTCCATCCGTCCCTACTCCCTTCTCTCTATCCGTCCCCACTCCATTCTCTCTCCATCCGTTCCCACTCCATTCCCTTTCTATCCGTCCCTACTCCATTCTCTCTCTATCCGTCCCCATTCAATTCCCTCTCTATCCGTCCTCACTACATTCCCTCTCTATCCGTCCCCACTCCATTCCCTCTCTATCCGTACACACTCCATTCCCTCTCTATCCGTCCCCACTCCATTCCCGCTCCATCCAACCCGACTCCATTCCCTCTCTATCCGTCCCCACTCCCATCTCTCTATATCCGTCCCCACTCCATTCTCTCTCCATACGTCCCCACTCCATTCTCTCTCTAACCATCCCCACTCCATTCCCTCTCTATCCGTCTCCACTCCATTTCCCTCTCTATCCGTCCCCACTCCATACCCCCTCGATTCATCCCCACTCCATTCCGTCTCTATCCGTCCCCACTCCATTCTCTCTCTATCCGTCACTACTCCATTCTCTCTCTATCCATCCCCACTCCATTCTCTCTCTATCCGTCCCCACTCCATTCTCTCTCTATCCGTCCCCACTCCATTCTCTCTCTATCCGTCCGCACCCCATTCTCTCTCTATCCTTCCCCACTCCATTCTCTCCCTATCCGTCCCCACACCATTCTCTCTCTAACCGTCCCCACTCCATTCCCTCTCTATCCGTCCCCACTCCATTCCCATTCGATCCATCCCCATTCCATTCCCTCTCTATCCGTCCCCACTCCATTCTCTCTCTATCCGTCACCACTCCATTCTCTCTCTATCCGTCCCCACGCCATTCTCTCTCTATCCGTCCCCACTCCATTCTCTCTCTTTCCGTCCGCAGTCCATTCTCTCTCTATCCGTCCCCACTCCATTCTCTCTATCTCCGTCCCCACTCCATTCCCTCTCTACCCGTCCCCACACCATTTTTCTCTATCCGCCCCCACTCCACTCTCTCTCCATCCGTCCCCACTCCTTTCCCTCTCCATCCATCCCCACTCCATTCCCCCTTTATCCGTCCCCACTCCCTTCTCTCTATCCGTCCCCACTCCATTCTCTCTCCATCCGTCCCCACTCCATTCCCTTTCTATCCGTCCTTACTCCATTCTCTCTCTATCCGTCCCCACTCCATTCCCGCTCCATCAATCCCCACTCCATTCCCTCTCTATCCGTCCCCACTCCCTTCTCTCTCTATCTGGCCCCACTCCCTTCTCTCTCTATCCGTCCCCACTCCATTCTCTCTCCATCCGTCCCCACTCCATTCCCTTTCTATCCGTCCCTACTCCATTCTCTCTTTATCCGTCCCCACTCAATTCTCTCTCTATCCGTCCCCATTCCATTCCCTCTCTATCCATCCCCACTCCATTCTCTCTCTATCCGTCCTCACTCCATTCCCTCTCTCTCTGTCCCCACTCCATTCCCTCGCTATCCGTACACACTCCATTCCCTCTCTATCCATCCCCACTCCATTCCCGCTCCATCCATCCCCACTCCATGCCCTCTCTATCCGTGCCCACTCCATTCTCTCTCTATCCGTCCCCACTCGACTCCCTCTCTATCCATCCCCACTCCATTCCCTCTCTATCCGTCCCCACTCCATTCTCTCTCTATCCGTCCCCACTCCATTCCCTCTATATCCGTCCCCACTCCATGCCCGCTCTATCCATCCCCACTCCATTCCCCCTCTATCCGTCCCCACTCCCTTCTCTCTATCCGTCCCCACTCCATTCTCTCTCCATCCGTCCCCACTCCATTCCCTTTCTATCCGTCCTTACTCCATTCTCTCTCTATCCGTCCCCACTCAATTCCCTCTCTATCCGTCCTCACTACATTCCCTCTCTATCCGTCCCCACTCCATTCCCTCGCAATCCGTACACACTCCATTCCCTCTCTATCCGTCCCCACTCCATTCCCGCTCCATCCAACCCCACTCCATTCCCTCTCTATCCGTCCCCACTCCCATTTCTCTATATCCGTCCCCACTCCATTCTCTCTCTAACCGTCCCCACTCCATTCCCTCTCTATCCATCCCCACTCCAATCCCTCTCTATCTGTCTGCACTCCATTCCCTCTCTATCCGTCCCCACTCCATTCCCACTCGATTCATCCCCACTCCATTCCCTCTCTATCCGTCCCCACTCCATTCTCTCCCTATCCGTCCCCACACCATTCTCTCTCTAACCGTCCCCACTCCATTCCCTCTCTATCCGTCCCCACTCCATTCCCACTCGATCCATCCCCATTCCATTCCCTCTCTGTCCGTCCCCACTCCATTCTCTCTCTATCCGTCACCACTCCGTTCTCTCTCTATCCGTCCCCGCTCCATTCTCTCTCTATCCATCCCCACTCCATTCTCTCACTATCCGTCCCCACTCCATTCTCTCTCTATCCGTCCCCACTCCATTCTCTCTATCTCCGTCCCCATTCCATTCCCTCTCTACCCGTCCCCACACCATTTTTCTCTATCCGCCCCCACTCCACTCTCTCTCCATCCGTCCCCACTCCTTTCCCTCTCCATCCATCCCCACTCCATTCCCGCACTATCTGTCCCCACTCCATTCTCTCTCTATCCGTCCCCACTCGATTCCCTCTCTATCCGTCCACACTCCATTCTCTCTCTATCCGTCCCCACTCCATTCTCTCTCTATCCGACCCACTCCATTTTCTCTCTATCCGTCCGCACTCCATTCTCTCTACATCCGTCCCCACTCCATTCCCTCCCGACCCGTCCCCACTCCATTCTCTCTCTAACCGTCCCCACTCCATTCTCTCTCCATCCGTCCCCACTCCATTCTCTCTCTATCCGTCCTCACTCCATTCCCTCTCTCTCTGTCCCCACTCCATTCCCTCGCTATCCGTACACACTCCATTCCCTCTCTATCCATCCCCACTCCATTCCCGCTCCATCCATCCCCACTCCATGCCCTCTCTATCCGTTCCCACTCCCTTCTCTACATCCGTCCCCACTCAATTCTCTCTCTATCCGTCCCCACTCCAATCCCTCTCTATCTGTCTGCACTCCATTCCCTCTCTATCCGTCCCCACTCCATTCCCACTCGATTCATCCCCACTCCATTCCCTCTCTATCCGTCCCCACTCCATTCTCTCCCTATCCGTCCCCACACCATTCTCTCTCTAACCGTCCCCACTCCATTCCCTCTCTATCCGTCCCCACTCCATTCCCACTCGATCCATCCCCATTCCATTCCCTCTCTGTCCGTCCCCACTCCATTCTCTCTCTATCCGTCACCACTCCGTTCTCTCTCTATCCGTCCCCGCTCCATTCTCTCTCTATCCATCCCCACTCCATTCTCTCACTATCCGTCCCCACTCCATTCTCTCTCTATCCGTCCCCACTCCATTCTCTCTATCTCCGTCCCCATTCCATTCCCTCTCTACCCGTCCCCACACCATTTTTCTCTATCCGCCCCCACTCCACTATCTCTCCATCCGTCCCCTCTCCTTTCCCTCTCCATCCATCCCCACTCCATTCCCGCACTATCTGTCCCCACTCCATTCTCTCTCTATCCGTCCCCACTCGATTCCCTCTCTATCCGTCCACACTCCATTCTCTCTCTATCCGTCCCCACTCCATTCTCTCTCTATCCGACCCACTCCATTTTCTCTCTATCCGTCCGCACTCCATTCTCTCTACATCCGTCCCCACTCCATTCCCTCCCGACCCGTCCCCACTCCATTCTCTCTCTATCCGACCCACTCCATTTTCTCTCTATCCGTCCGCACTCCATTCTCTCTACATCCGTCCCCACTCCATTCCCTCCCGACCCGTCCCCACTCCATTCTCTCTCTAACCGTCCCCACTCCATTCTCTCTCCATCCGTCCCCACTCCATTCTCTCTCTATCCGTCCTCACTCCATTCCCTCTCTCTCTGTCCCCACTCCATTCCCTCGCTATCCGTACACACTCCATTCCCTCTCTATCCATCCCCACTCCATTCCCGCTCCATCCATCCCCACTCCATGCCCTCTCTATCCGTTCCCACTCCCTTCTCTCCATCCGTCCCCACTCAATTCTCTCTCTATCCGTGCCCACTCCATTCTCTCTCTATCCGTCCCCACTCGACTCCCTCTCTATCCATCCCCACTCCATTCTCTCTATCTGCCCCGACTCCATTTCCTCACTATCCGTCCCCACTCCATTCTCTCTCTGTCCGTCCCCACTCGATTCCCTCTCTATCCGTCCCCACTCCATTCCCTCTCTATCCGTCCCCACTCCATTCTCTCTCTATCCGTCCCCACTCCATTCCCTCTATATCCGTCCCCACTCCATTCCCGCTCTATCCATCCCCACTCCATTCCCCCTCTATCCGTCCCCACTCCTTTCTCTCTATCCGTCCCCACTGCATTCTCTCTCCATCCGTCCCCACTCCATTCCCTTTCTATCCGTCCTTACTCCATTCTCTCTCTATCCGTCCCCACTCAATTCCCTCTCTATCCGTCCTCACTACATTCCCTCTCTATCCGTCCCCACTCCATTCCCGCTCCATCCAACCCCACTCCATTCCCTCTCTATCCGTCCCCACTCCCATTTCTCTATATCCGTCCCCACTCCATTCTCTCTCTAACCGTCCCCACTCCATTCCCTCTCCATCCATCCCCACTCCAATCCCTCTCTATCTGTCTGCACTCCATTCCCTCTCTATCCGTCCCCACTCCATTCCCACTCGATTCATCCCCACTCCATTCCCTCTCTATCCGTCCCCACTCCATTCTCTCTCTATCCGTCACGACTCCATTCTCTCTCTATCCGTCCCCACTCCATTCTCTCCCTATCCGTCCCCACACCATTCTCTCTCTAACCGTCCCCACTCCATTCCCTCTCTATCCGTCCCCACTCCATTCCCACTCGATCCATCCCCATTCCATTCCCTCTCTGTCCGTCCCCACTCCATTCTCTCTCTATCCGTCACCACTCCGTTCTCTCTCTATCCGTCCCCGCTCCATTCTCTCTCTATCCATCCCCACTCCATTCTCTCACTATCCGTCCCCACTCCATTCTCTCTCTATCCGTCCCCACTCCATTCTCTCTATCTCCGTCCCCATTCCATTCCCTCTCTACCCGTCCCCACACCATTTTTCTCAATCCGCCCCCACTCCACTCTCTCTCCATCCGTCCCCACTCCTTTCCCTCTCCATCCATCCCCACTCCATTCCCGCACTATCTGTCCCCACTCCATTCTCTCTCTATCCGTCCCCACTCGATTCCCTCTCTATCCGTCCACACTCCATTCTCTCTCTATCCGTCCCCACTCCATTCTCTCTCTATCCGACCCACTCCATTTTCTCTCTATCCGTCCGCACTCCATTCTCTCTACATCCGTCCCCACTCCATTCCCTCCCGACCCGTCCCCACTCCATTCTCTCTCTAACCGTCCCCACTCCATTCTCTCTCCATCCGTCCCCACTCCATTCCCTCTCTATCTGTCCCCACTCCGTTCCCGATCTATCCCTCCCGACTCGATTCTCTCTCGATCCGACCCCATTCCATTCTCTCTCTATCCGACCCCACTCCATTCTCTCTCCATCCGTCCCCACTCCATTCCCTCTCTATCCGTCCCCACTCCATTCCCTCTCTATCCGTCCCCACTCCATTCCCGCTCTATCCATCCCCACTCCATTCTCTCTCTATCCGTCCCCACTCCATTCTCTCTCCATCCGTCCCCACTCCATTCCCTTTCTATCCGTCCCTACTCCATTCTCTCTCTATCCGTCCCCACTCCATTCTCTCTCTATCCGTCCCCACTCGATTCCCTCTCTATCCGTACCCACTTCATTCTCTCCATCTGCCCCCTCTCCATTCCCTCTCTATCCGTCCCCACTCCACACTCTCTCTCTCCGTCCCCACTCCATTCCCTCTCTATCCGTCCCCACTCCATTCCCTCGCTATCCGTCCCCACTCCATTCCCTCGCTATCCGTCCCCACTCCATTCCCTCTCTATCCGTCCCCACTCCATTCCCGCTCTATCCATCCCCACTCCATTCCCCCTCTATCCGTCCCTACTCCCTTCTCTCTATCCGTCCCCACTCCATTCTCTCTCCATCCGTTCCCACTCCATTCCTTTTCTATCCGTCCCTACTCCATTCTCTCTCTATCCGTCCACACTCCATTCCCTTTCTATCCGTCCCTACTCCATTCTCTCTTTATCCGTCCCCACTCAATTCTCTCTCTATCCGTCCCCAGTCCATTCCCTCTCTCTCCATCCCCACTCCATTCCCTCTCTATCCGTCCTCACTCCATTCCCTCTCGCTCTGTCCCCACTCCATTCCCTCGCTATCCGTCCCCACTCCATTCCCTCTCTATCCGTCCCCACTCCATTCCCGCTCTATCCATCCCCACTCCATTCCCCCTCTATCCGTCCCCACTCCCTTCTCTCTATCCGTCCCCACTCCATTCTCTCTCCATCCGTCCCCACTCCATTCCCTTTCTATCCGTCCTTACTCCATTCTCTCTCTATCCGTCCCCACTCAATTCCCTCTCTATCCGTCCTCACTACATTCCCTCTCTATCCGTCCCCACTCCATTCCCTCGCTATCCGTACACACTCCATTCCCTCTCTATCCGTCCCCACTCCATTCCCGCTCCATCCAACCCCACTCCATTCCCTCTCTATCCGTCCCCACTCCCATCTCTCTATATCGGTCCCCAATCCATTCTCTCTCTAACCGTTCCCACTCCATTCCCTCTCTATCCATCCCCACTCCAATCCCTCTCTATCTGTCTGCACTCCATTCCCTCTCTATCCGTCCCCATTCCATTCCCACTCGATTCATCCCCACTCCATTCCCTCTCTATCCGTCCCCACTCCATTCTCTCTCTATCCGTCACGACTCCATTCTCTCTCTATCCGTCCCCACTCCATTCTCTCTCTATCCGTCCCCACTCCATTCTCTCCCTATCCGTCCCCACACCATTCTCTCTCTAACCGTCCCCACTCCATTCCCTCTCTATCCGTCCCCACTCCATTCCCACTCGATCCATCCCCATTCCATTCCCTCTCTGTCCGTCCCCACTCCATTCTCTCTCTATCCGTCACCACTCCGTTCTCTCTCTATCCGTCCCCGATCCATTCTCTCTCTATCCATCCCTACTCCATTCTCTCTCTATCCGTCCCCACTCCATTCTCTCTCTATCCGTCCCCACTCCATTCTCTCTATCTCCGTCCCCATTCCATTCCCTCTCTACCCGTCCCCACACCATTTTTCTCTATCCGCCCCCACTCCACTCTCTCTCCATCCGTCCCCACTCCTTTCCCTCTCAATCCATCCCCACTCCATTCCCGCACTATCTGTCCCCACTCCATTCTCTCTCTATCCGCCCCCACTCGATTCCCTCTCTATCCGTCCACACTCCATTCTCTCTCTATCCGTCCCCACTCCATTCTCTCTCTATCCGACCCACTCCACTCTCTCTCTATCCGTCCGCACTCCATTCTCTCTACATCCGTCCCCACTCCATTCCCTCCCGATCCGTCCCCACTCCATTCTCTCTCTAACCGTCCCCACTCCATTCTCTCTCCATCCGTCCCCACTCTATTCCCTCTCTATCTGTCCCCACTCCATTCCCGATCTATCCCTCCCTACTCGATTCTCTCTCTATCCGACCCCATTCCATTCTCTCTCTATCCGACCCCACTCCATTCTCTCTCCATCCGTCCCCACTCCATTCCCTCTCTATCCGTCCCCACTCCATTCCCTCTCTATCCGTCCCCACTCCATTCCCGCTCTATCCATCCCCACTCCATTCTCTCTCTATCCGTCCCCACTCCATTCTCTCTCCATCCGTCCCCACTCCATTCCCTTTCTATCCGTCCCTACTCATTCTCTCTCTATCCGTCCCCACTCCATTCTCTCTCTATCCGTCCCCACTCGATTCCCTCTCTATCCGTACCCACTCCATTCTCTCCATCTGCCCCCTCTCCATTCCCTCTCTATCCGTCCCCACTCCACTCTCTCTCTCTCCGTCCCCACTCCATTCCCTCTCTATCCGTCCCCACTCCATTCCCTCGCTATCCGTCCCCACTCCATTCCCTCTCTATCCGTCCCCACTCCATTCCCTCTCTTTCCGTCCCCACTCCATTCCCGCTCTATCCATCCCCACTCCATTCCCCCTCTATCCGTCCCTACTCCCTTCTCTCTATCCGTCCCCACTCTATTCTCTCTCCATCCGTTCCCACTCCATTCCCTTTCTATCCGTCCCTACTCCATTCTCTCTCTATCCGTCCCCACTCAATTCCCTCTCTATCCGTCCTCACTACACTCCCTCTCTATCCGTCCCCACTCCATTCCCTCGCTATCCGTACACAATCCATTCCCTCTCTATCCGTCCCCACTCCATTCCCGCTCCATCCAACCCGACTCCATTCGCTCTCTATCCGTCCCCACTCCCATCTCTCTATATCCGTCCCCACTCCATTCTCTCTCCATCCGTCCCCACTCCATTCCCTCGCTATCCGTACACACTCCATTCCCTCTCTACCCATCCCCACTCCATTCCCGCTCCATCCATCCCCACTCCATGCCCTCTCTATCCGTTCCCACTCCCTTCTCTCCATCCGTCCCCACTCCATTCTCTCTCTATCCGTCCCCACTCGATTCCCTCTCTATCTGTGCCCACTCCATTCCCTCTCTATCCGTCCCCACTCCATTCTCTCTCTATCCGTCACGACTCCATTCCCTCTCTATCCGTCCCCACTCCATTCTCTCTCTATCCGTCCCCACTCCATTCTCTCCCTATCCGTCCCCACACCATTCTCTCTCTAACCGTCCCCACTCCATTCCCTCTCTATCCGTCCCCACTCCATTCCCACTCGATCCATCCCCATTCCATTCCCTCTCTGTCCGTCCCCACTCCATTCTCTCTCTATCCGTCACCACTCCGTTCTCTTTCTATCCGTCCCCGCTCCATTCTCTCTCTATCCATCCCCACTCCATTCCCGCTCCATCCATCCCCACTCCATGCCCTCTCTATCCGTTCCCACTCCCTTCTCTCCATCCGTCCCCACGCCATTCTCTCTCTCTATCCGTCCCCACTCGATTCCCTCTCTATCTGTGCCCACTCCATTCTCTCTCTATCCGTCCCCACTCGACTCCCTCTCGATCCATCCCCACTCCATTCTCTCTATCTGCCCCGACTCCATTTCCTCACTATCCGTCCCCACTCCATTCTCTCTCTGTCCGTCCCCACTCCATTCCCTCTCTATCCGTCCCCACTCCATTCCCTCTCTATCCGTCCCCACTCCATTCTCTCTCTATCCGTCCACACTCCATTCCCTCTATATCCGTCCCCACTCCATTCCCGCTCTATCCATCCCCACTCCATTCCCCCTCTATCCGTCCCCACTCCCTTCTCTCTATCCGTCCCCACTCCATTCTCTCTCCATCCGTCCCCACTCCATTCTCTCTCTATCCGTCACGACTCCATTCTCTCCCTATCCGTCCCCACTCCATTCTCTCTCTATCCGTCCCCACTCCATTCTCTCCCTATCCGTCCCCACACCATTCTCTCTCTAACCGTCCCCACTCCATTCCCTCTCTATCCGTCCCCACTCCATTCCCACTCGATCCATCCCCATTCCATTCCCTCTCTATCCGTCCCCACTCCATTCTCTCTCTATCCGTCACCACTCCGTTCTCTCTCTATCCGTCCCCGCTCCATTCTCTCTCTATCCAACCCCACTCCATTCTCTCTCTATCCATCCCCAGTCCATTCTCTCTCTGTCCGTCCCCACTCCATTCTCTCTATCTCCGTCCCCATTCCATTCCCTCTCTACCCGTCCCCACACCATTTTTCTCTATCCGCCCCCACTCCACTCTCTCTCCATCCGTCCCCACTCCTTTCCCTCTCCATCCATCCCCACTCCATTCCCGCACTATCTGTCCCCACTCCATTCTCTCTCTATCCGTCCCCACTCGATTCCCTCTCTATCCGTCCACACTCCATTCTCTCTCTATCCGTCCTCACTCCATTCTCTCTCTATCCGACCCACTCCATTCTCTCTCTATCCGTCCGCACTCCATTCTCTCTACATTCGTCCCCACTCCATTCCCTCCCTATCCGTCCCCACTCCATTCTCTCTCTAACCGTCCCCACTCCATTCTCTCTCCATCCGTCCCCACTCCATTCCCTCTCTATCTGTCCCCACTCCATTCCCGATCTATCCCTCCCTACTCGATTCTCTCTCTATCCGACCCCATTCCATTCTCTCTCTATCCGACCCCACTCCATTCTCTCTCCATCCGTCCCCACTCCATTCCCTCTCTATCTGTCCCCACTCCATTCCCTCTCTATCCGTCCCCACTCCATTCCCGCTCTATCCATCCCCACTCCATTCTCTGTCTATCCGTCCCCACTCCATTCTCTCTCCATCCGTCCCCACTCCATTCCCTTTCTATCCGTCCCTACTCCATTCTCTCTCTATCCGTCCCCACTCCATTCTCTCTCTATCCGTCCCCACTCGATTCCCTCTCTATCCGTACCCACTCCATTCTCTCCATCTGCCCCCTCTCCATTCCCTCTCTATCCGTCCCCACTCCACACTCTCTCTCTCCGTCCCCACTCCATTCCCTCTCTATCCTCCCCACTCCATTCCCTCGCTATCCGTCCCCACTCCATTCCCTCTCTATCCGTCCCCACTCCATTCCCTCTCTATCCGTCCCCACTCCATTCCCGCTCTATCCATCCCCACTCCATTCCCCCTCTATCCGTCCCAACTCCCTTCTCTCTATCCGTCCCCACTCCATTCTCTCTCCATCCGTTCCCACTCCATTCCCTTTCTATCCGTCCCTACTCCATTCTCTCTCTATCCGTCCCCACTCCATTCCCTTTCTATCCGTCCCTACTCCATTCTCTCTTTATCCGTCCCCACTCAATTATCTCTCTATCCGTCCCCAGTCCATTCCCTCTCTATCCATCCCCACTCCATTCTCTCTCTATCCGTCCTCACTCCATTCCCTCTCTCTCTGTCCCCACTCCATTCCCTCGCTATCCGTACACACTCCATTCCCTCTCTATCCATCCCCACTCCATTCCCGCTCCATCCATCCCCACTCCATGCCCTCTCTATCCGTTCCCACTCCCTTCTCTCCATCCGTCCCCACTCCATTCTCTCTCTATCCATCCCCACTCGATTCCCTCTCTATCCGTGCCCACTCCATTCTCTCTCTATCCGTCCCCAACCGACTCCCTCTCTATCCATCCCCACTCCATTCTCTCTATCTGCCCCGACTCCATTTCCTCACTATCCGTCCCCACTCCATTCTCTCTCTGTCCGTCCCCACTCCATTCCCTCTCTATCCGTCCCCACTCCATTCCCTCTCTATCCGTCCCCACTCCATTCTCTCTCTATCCGTCCCCACTCCATTCCCTCTATATCCGTCCCCACTCCATTCCCGCTCTATCCATCCCCACTTCATTCCCCCTCTATCCGTCCCCACTCCCTTCTCTCTATCCGTCCCCACTCCATTCTCTCTCCATCCGTCCCCACTCCATTCCCTTTCTATCCGTCCTTACTCCATTCTCTCTCTATCCGTCCCCACTCAATTCCCTCTCTATCCGTCCTCACTACATTCCCTCTCGATCCGTCCCCACTCCATTCCCTCGCTATCCGTGCACACTCCATTCCCTCTCTATCGTCCCCAATCCATTCCCGCTCCATCCAACCCCACTCCATTCCCTCTCTATCCGTCCCCACTCCCATCTCTCTATATCCGTCCCCACTCCATTCTCTCTCTAACCGTTCCCACTCCATTCCCTCTCTATCCATCCCCACTCCAATCCCTCTCTATCTGTCTGCACTCCATTCCCTCTCTATCCGTCCCCACTCCATTCCCACTCGATTCATCCCCACTCCATTCCCTCTCTATCCGTCCCCACTCCATTCTCTCTCTATCCGTCACGACTCCATTCTCTCTCTATCCGTCCCCACTCCATTCTCTCTCTATCCGTCCCCACTCCATTCTCTCCCTATCCGTCCCCACACCATTCTCTCTCTAACCGTCCCCACTCCATTCCCTCTCTATCCGTCCCCACTCCATTCCCACTCGATCCATCCCCATTCCATTCCCTCTCTGTCCGTCCCCACTCCATTCTCTCTCTATCCGTCACCACTCCGTTCTCTCTCTATCCGTCCCCGCTCCATTCTCTCTCTATCCATCCCTACTCCATTCTCTCTCTATCCGTCCCCACTCCATTCTCTCTCTATCCGTCCTCACTCCATTCTCTCTATCTCCGTTCTCATTCCATTCCCTCTCTACCCGTCCCCACACCATTTTTCTCTATCCGCCCCCACTCCACTCTCTCTCCATCCGTCCCCACTCCTTTCCCTCTCCATCCATCCCCACTCCATTCCCGCACTATCTGTCCCCACTCCATTCTCTCTCTATCCGTCCCCACTCGATTCCCTCTCTATCCGTCCACACTCCATTCTCTCTCTATCCGTCCCCACTCCATTCTCTCTCTATCCGACCCACTCCACTCTCTCTCTATCCGTCCGCACTCCATTCTCTCTACATCCGTCCCCACTCCATTCCCTCCCGATCCGTCCCCACTCCATTCTCTCTCTAACCGTCCCCACTCCATTCTCTCTCCATCCGTCCCCACTCCATTCCCTCTCTATCTGTCCCCACTCCATTCCCGATCTATCCCTCCCTACTCGATTCTCTCTCTATCCGACCCCACTCCATTCTCTCTCCATCCGTCCCCACTCCATTCCCTCTCTATCCGTCCCCACTCCATTCCCTCTCTATCCGTCCCCACTCCATTCCCGCTCTATCCATCCCCACTCCATTCTCTCTCTATCCGTCCCCACTCCATTCTCTCTCCATCCGTCCCCACTCCATTCCCTTTCTATCCGTCCCTACTCCATTCTCTCTCTATCCGTCCCCACTCCATTCTCTCTCTATCCGTCCCCACTCGATTCCCTCTCTATCCGTACCCACTCCATTCTCTCCATCTGCCCCCTCTCCATTCCCTCTCTATCCGTCCCCACTCCACTCTCTCTCTCTCCGTCCCCACTCCATTCCCTCTCTATCCGTCCCCACTCCATTCCCTCGCTATCCGTCCCCACTCCATTCCCTCTCTATCCGTCCCCACTCCATTCCCTCTCTATCCGTCCCCACTCCATTCCCGCTCTATCCATCCCCACTCCATTCCCCCTCTATCCGTCCCTACTCCCTTCTCTCTATCCATCCCCACTCCATTCTCTCTCCATCCGTTCCCACTCCATTCCCTTTCTATCCGTCCCTACTCCATTCTCTCTCTATCCGTCCCCACTCAATTCCCTCTCTATCCGTCCTCACTACACTCCCTCTCTATCCGTCCCCACTCCATTCCCTCGCTATCCGTACACAATCCATTCCCTCTCTATCCGTCCCCACTCCATTCCCGCTCCATCCAACCCAACTCCATTCGCTCTCTATCCGTCCCCACTCCCATCTCTCTATATCCGTCCCCACTCCATTCTCTCTCCATCCGTCCCCACTCCATTCCCTCGCTATCCGTACACACTCCATTCCCTCTCTATCCATCCCCACTCCATTCCCGCTCCATCCATCCCCACTCCATGCTCTCTCTATCCGTTCCCACTCCCTTCTCTCCATCCGTCCCCACTCCATTCTCTCTCTATCCGTCCCCACTCGATTCCCTCTCTATCTGTGCCCACTCCATTCCCTCTCTATCCGTCCCCACTCCATTCTCTCTCTATCCGTCACGACTCCATTCTCTCTCTATCCGTCCCCACTCCATTCTCTCTCTATCCGTCCCCACTCCATTCTCTCCCTATCCGTCCCCACACCATTCTCTCTCTAACCGTCCCCACTCCATTCCCTCTCTATCCGTCCCCACTCCATTCCCACTCGATCCATCCCCATTCCATTCCCTCTCTGTCCGTCCCCACTCCATTCTCTCTCTATCCGTCACCACTCCGTTCTCTTTCTATCCGTCCCCGCTCCATTCTCTCTCTATCCATCCCCACTCCATTCTCTCTCTATCCGTCCCCACTCCATTCTCTCTCTATCCGTCCCCACTCCATTCTCTCTATCTCCGTCCCCATTCCATTCCCTCTCTACCCGTCCCCACACCATTTTTCTCTATCCGCCCCCACTCCACTCTCTCTCCATCCGTCCCCACTCAATTCGCTCTCTATCCGTCCCCACTCCATTCTCTCTCTAATTGTCCCAACGCCATTCCCTCTCTATCCGTTCCCACTCAATTCTCTCTCTATCCATCCCCACTCCATTCCCTCTCTATCTGTCCCCACTCCATTCTCTATCTATCCGTCCTGTTATAACCTGCCTACTGACGATTGGCTGAGGACTAATGACTATCCCACAATCCTATGGGAGTATGAACTTCCCCAATGAGGGGGGCGGAAAAACTCCCACTATAAATAAGCTGGCCAGTCCAGGAAGCAGGAGGAAGGAGAAGGTAGCAAGAGAAGTTCCTGCTACTGTTACGTATATATTGTTATTGTAAATAAACGTTATTATTTTGTATCCTTAAAACTCGTGGTGGATTCTTTGGGTATTCTTCGCATACGTTTGGGGTGATTAGGAGCCTTCCGTACCCAGCTGCGCCGGACACCAAAACGTTTGACGAACTTGTGAATATAGTGGGGCAACACTTTAACCCAACCCCGTCCACGATAGTCCAGCGTTACCGGTTTAATACCGCTGAGAGGACCCCTGGAGAATCCATTTCCGATTTTTTATCCAGGCTACGCGGGATTGCGGAATACTGTGACTATGGTGAGACCTTGTCAGAAATGTTACGCAACCGTTTGGTTTGCGGTATTAACAATGCGGCCACCCAGAGAAAGTTGTTAGCGGAGCCAACATTGACTTTTCAACAGGCAATACAAATAGTTTTGTCCCGAGAGAGCGCAGAGCGAGGAGTACAGGAGCTACAGGGAATGGAAGTGCATGCCTTGGGGCGCAACCATTTCCGCCCAAAAACGTCCCCCCGCACTCCTGCGGTACCTTGGGCGAGGCAACGACCAGACCGACGCCAGTGGCCAACGGACATTCCTCCCCGAAGGGAGCCTTCTCCAGAGCCAATGGATGAGGAGCCATGTCCGTGTCAGACTTGTAGGCGCCGACCCCGTCGCGGACGGCGGTCCTGGGGACGCCAGAGGCGCCGTCGTTCCGACCGAAACTGGGACCAGCCCAGAGGCCGTACCTTCCATGTGGATGAACCTGCGGCGACCATTCCTGAGGACGTGGAGACGGAGGACGACTGCCTGTAGCTGCATTGTGTGGCAGCTCCCCGTGTGGCCCCCATTAAGGTGGCAGTACGGGTCAATGGCCACCCGCTGGAGATGGAGTTGGATACTGGCGCAGCGGTCTCCATGATCGCCCAGAGGACATTCGACCGCATCAAGCAGGGTATACAGACCCTTACATTAACTGACTCACAGGCCAGGTTGGCCACCTACACGGGGGAACCACTGGCCATTGCAGGAACTACAATGACCCCTGTTGTCTATGGACGCCAGGAGGGGCGTTTCCCACTTATCGTAGTGCGTGGCCATGGGCCCAGCCTGTTGGGTCGGGACTGGTTGCGCCATTTGCGGTTGCAATGGCAGCACATCCTCCAAACAGTTTCTGGAGGGTTGACTGAGGTGCTAGGACGATACCCAGAGGTATTCCAGCCTGGTTTGGGGAAAATAAAAGGGGCCGTAGCCCGTATCCAAGTTGAACCAGGAGCCACGCCTTTCCGGGCGCGCCCAGTGCCTTACGCCTTGCTCGAGAAGGTAGAAGGGGAGCTCACTCGTTTGGAGAGTTTGGGTATTTTCAGGCCCGTCCGTTTTGCTGACTGGGCAGCACCAATTGTACCAGTAATGAAGCCAGATGCCACAGTTCGCTTGTGTGGCGACTATAAACTTACAGTGAATACAGTTTCCCGACTCGACCGATACCCAATGCCTCGCATAGAGGATCTCTACGCGAAACTTGCAGGCGGACTCTCATTCACAAAATTAGATATGAGTCACGCCTACCTGCAGTTGGAGCTGGACCCTGCCTCCCGACCATATGTAACAATTAACACACACCGGGGCCTGTATGAATATACACGGTTGCCCTTTGGAGTATCCTCTGCCTGCGCAATTTTTCAACGTGTTATGGAGGGCATTTTGAGAGGTTTACCACGTGTGGCTGTCTACCTAGATGACGTGTTGATTACAGGGACGTCGGAGCAAGAGCATTTGGAAAATCTGGAGGCTGTCTTTAAACGCCTTTCGGAGGCTGGAGTCCGTTTACGTCACACAAAGTGCGTATTTCAGGCAAAAGAAGTAGTCTACCTAGGTTATCGGGTGGACCGCGAGGGTCTGCACCCCGTCGCAGAGAAGGTGCGTGCAATTCAACATGCCCCCACCCCAACTGACACTTCGCATCTTCGTTCTTTTCTCGGTCTCGTAAACTATTACGGGAAGTTCCTCCCCAATCTGGCAACTACGCTGGCCCCTTTGCACCTGCTGCTAAAGAAAAATCACACCTGGGTTTGGGGTCAGCCGCAAGAAACCGCTTTCCGGCGGGTAAAGCAACAATTGTCGTCATCTGGGTTCCTAACCCACTATGATCCGGGAAAGCCTTTGCTCGTCACATGTGATGCATCCCCGTATGGTATTGGGGCTGTCTTGTCCCACAAGATGGAGAACGGGGCCGATAGACCGATAGTTTTCACCTCCCGCACATTGACTGCAGCGGAGAAAAAGTACGCGCAGATCGAGAAGGAGGGCCTGGCAGTGGTTTTCACGGTGAAACGCTTCCACCAGTATGTGTACGGCCGCCATTTCTCTATCGTGACTGATCATAAGCCCCTGCTGGGACTCTTCAGAGAGGATAAGCCAATACCGCCCATTGCTTCTGCACGGATCCAGCGCTGGGCTTTGTTGCTTGCTGCATATGAGTATTCTCTGGAGCACTAACCAGGTACGCAGATAGCAAATGCCGACGCACTGAGCCGATTGCCTTTATCGACCGGCCCCATGTCGACCCCCACGACCGGTGAGGTGGTCGCAACCCTAAATTTTATGGACACCTTGCCTGTCACGGCATCACAGATCCGTGAGTGGACCCAGACGGAGCCAGTCCTGTCAAAGGTTTGGCACATAGTCCTGTATGGTGGGCAGCATAGACAGCTCCCAGGCGAGTTGCGGGCATTTTCCTCCAAGCTGTCAGAGTTCAGCGTGGAAGACGGCATCCTTTTGTGGGGGACGCGTGTGATTGTCCCGGAAAAAGGCCAGGAGCTAATATTATCAGACTTGCACAATGGGCATCCGGGCGTGACCAAGATGAAAATGTTGGCCCGGAGTTATGTCTGGTGGGCAGGCCTCGACACCGACATTGAGAAGGTGGCCCAAAACTGCTCCATTTGCCAGGAGCATCAGAAGCTTCCGCCGGCCGCGCCCCTACATCACTGGGAATGGCCAGGGCGGCCTTGGGCACGCTTACATGCAGATTTCGCAGGCCCTTTTCAGGGATCCATGTTCCTTCTACTAATTGACGCCCAGTCCAAATGGCTGGAGGTGCATAAGATGCAGGGGACAACGTCCTGCGCAACAATTGAAAAAATGCGTTTATCATTTAGCACGCATGGCCTCCCCGAGGTGCTGGTCACGGATAATGGCACTCCATTCACGAGTGAGGAGTTTGCTAGGTTTACAAAGACGAACGGCATCCGCCATATCCGCACTGCCCCTTACCACCCGGCTTCAAATGGGTTGGCAGAGCGTGCAGTGCAAACATTCAAAAGAGGCCTAAAGAAGCAGTCTTCCAGATCAATGGACACGAGACTGGCTCGGTTTTTGTTTACGTACAGGACCACCCCCCCATACAGTGATTGGGGTAGCTCCCGCAGAACTCCTAATGGGCCGGAGACTTCGCACCCGCCTTAGTATGGTCTTCCCATAGTACATTGGCGCAAAAGTACGCCGCACACAAGAACGGCAGGGACCGGGATTGATTCGGCAGTTTGCGCCCGGTGACCCAGTATTCGTGCGGAATTTTGCTGGTGGTGCCCAATGGGTTCCTGGTGTAATCTTTCACCAAACGGGCCCTATATCGTACCAAGTGCAAGCCCAGGGTCGTCTCCAGCGAAAACATGTAGACCACGTCCGGTCCAGAAGATCATCCCCGCAAAAGATTCCCCGCCCCCGGAGCTCAGTTCAACAGCGGCAAAGACCAGAAACAAGGGAAGGTAGTCCTCCAAATCTTCCACTGGTGCCTCACTCGAAGCCTGCGCAGGTCGTGACGGGACCAAATGGGGATAGAGACGCTGACATGACGGAGGCAGCAGACTCTGACTCCGAGATGGAGACACAGGATGAATCAGAGGGGGAATCCTCGGGTCCACAGACCGTGGATGTACAACCTCGCCGTTCATCACGGAAGCGCCGGTCTCTGTCTCGTTATACGCCGCCTGATCCAGCGCCGCGTGCAAATGGCGTACGGCTTGCGGCCAAACGAGTTTGACGCCTTCCTTCGCCAGGGCCTACGGTGGATTCCTTGGACTTTGGGGGGGGGAGGGATGTTATAACCTGCCTACTGACGATTGGCTGAGGACGAATGACTATCCCACAATCCTATGGGAGTATGAACTTCCCCAATGAGGGGGGCGGAGAAACTCCTACTATAAATAAGCTGGCCAGTCCAGGAACCAGGAGGAAGGAGAAGGTAGCAAGGGAAGGTACTGCTACTGATATGTATATATTGTTATAGTAAATAAACGTTATTATTTTGTATCCTTGAAACTCGTGCTGGATTCTTCGGGGCCCTTACAAAACGTCCCCACTCCATTTTATCTCTATCCGTCCCCACTCCATTCTCTCTTCTGCTGTCCCCACTCCATTCTCTCTCTGTCCGTCCCCACTCCATTCTCGCTCTATCCATCCCCCCTCCATTCCCTCTCTATCCGTCCCCACTCCATTCCCTCCCTATCCGTCCCCACTCCATTCCAGCTTTATCCGGTCCCACTCCAGTCTCTCTTTATGCGTCCCCACTCCATTCTCTCTTCTGCCGTCCCCACTCCATTCTCTCCCTAACCGTCCCCACTCCATTCGCCTCTCTATCCGTCCCCACTCCATTCGCCTCTCTATCCGTCCCCACTCCAGTCCCTCTCTATCCGGCCCCACTCCATTCTCTCTCTATCCATCCCCACTCCATTCCCTCTCTATCCGTCCCCACTCTATTCCCTCTCAATCCGGCTCCACTCCATTCCCTCTCTATCCGTCCCCACTTCATTCCCTCTCTATCCGTCCCCATCCCGTTCTCTCTATCCGTCCCCACTCCATTCTCTCTCTATCCGTCCCCACTCCATTCTCTCTCTATCCGTCCCCACTCCATTCTCTCTCTATCCGTCCCCACTCTATTCCCTCTCTATCCGTCCCCGCTCCATTCCCTCTCTACCGTCCCCACTCCGTTCTCTCTCTATCCGTCCCCACTCCATTCTCTCTCTATCCGTCCCCACTCCATTCTCTCTCTATCGGTCCCAACTCCATTCCCTCTCTATCCGTCCCTACTCCATTCCCTCTCTATCCGTCCCTACTCCATTCTCTCTCTATCCGTCCCCACTCCATTCCCTCTCTATCTGTCCCCACTCCATTCTCTATCTATCCGTCCCCACTCCATTCCCTCTCTATCTGTCCGCACTCCATTTTATCTCTATCCGTCCCCACACCATTCTCTCTCAATCCGTCCCCACTCCATTCCCTCTCTATCCGTCCCCACTCCATTCCCTCTCTATCCGTCCCCACTCCATTCCCTCTCTATCCGTCCCCACTCCATTACCTCTCTATCCGTCCCCACTCCATTCCCTCTCTATCTGTCCGCACTCCATTCTCTCTCTATCCGTCCCCACTCGATTCCCTCTCTATCCGTCCCCACTCCATCTCTCTATCTGCCACCACTCCATTACCTCTCTATCCGTCCCCACTCCATTTCCTCTCTATCCGTCCCCACTCCATTCCCGCTCTATCCGTCCCCACTCCCTTCTCTCTCTATCCGTCCCCACTCCATTCTCTCTCCATCCGTCCCCACTCCATTCCATTTCTATCCGTCCCCACTCCATTCTCTCTCTATCCGTCCCCACTCCCTTCTCTCTCTATCCGTCCCCACTCCATTCCCTTTCTGTCGGTCCCTACTCCATTCTCTCTCTATCCGTCCCCACTCCATTCCCTCTCTATCCATCCCCACTTCATTCCCTCTCTATCCGTCCCCACTCCATTCTCTCTCTATCCATACCCACTCCATTCCCTCTCTATCCGTCCCCACTCCATTCCCTCGCTATCCCTACACACTCCATTCCCTCTCTATCCGTCCCCACTCCATTCCCGCTCCATCCATCCACACTCCATTCCCTCTCTATCCGTTCCCACTCCCTTCTCTCTCTATCCGTCCCCACTCCATTCTCTCTCCATCCGTCCCCACGCCATTCCCTCTCATTCTTTCCCCACTCCATTGCCTCTCTATCCGTTTCCACTCCATTCCCTCTCTATCCGTCCCCACTCCATTCCCACTCGATCCATCCCCACTCCATTCCCTCTCTATCCGTCCCCACTCCATTCCCTCTCTATCCGTCCCCACTCCATTCTCTCTCTATCCGTCACCACTCCATTCTCTCTCTATCCATCCCCACTCCATTCTCTCTCAGTCCGTCCCCACTCCATTCTCCCTCTGTCCGTCCCCACTCCATTCTCGCTCTATCGTTCCCCACTCCATTCTCTCTCTATCCGTCCGCACTCCATTCTCTCTCGATCCGTCCCCACCCCATTCTCCCTCTATCGTTCCCCACACCATTCTCTCTCTATCCGTCCCCGCTCCATTCTCTCTCTATCCGTCCCCACTCCATTCTCTCTCTATCCGTCCCCGCTCCATTCCCTCTCTATCCGTCCACTCTCCATTCCCTGTCTATCCGTCCCCACTCCATTTCCGCACTATCCATCCCCACTCCATTGCCTCTCTACCCGTCCCCAATCCCTTCTCTCTCTATCTGTCCCCACTCCATTCTCTCTCCATCCGTCCCCACTCCATTCCCTTTCTGTCCGTCCCCACTCCATTCTCTCTCTATCCGTCCCCACTCCATTCCCTCTCTATCCATCCCCACTTCATTCCCTCTCTATCCGTCCCCACTCTATTCTCTCTCTATCCATACCCACTCCATTCCCTCTCTATCCGTCCCCACTCCATTCCCTCGCTATCCCTACACACTCCATTCCCTCTCTATCCGTCCCCACTCCATTCCCGCTCCATCCATCCACACTCCATTCCCTCTCTATCCGTTCCCACTCCCTTCTCTCTCTATCCGTCTCCACTCCATTCTCTCTCCATCCGTCCCCCCTCCATTCCCTCTCTATCTTTCCCCACTCCATTTCCTCTCTATCCGTTTCCACTCCATTCCCTCTCTATCCGTCCCCACTCCATTCCCACTCGATCCATCCCCACTCCATTCCCTCTCTATCCGTCCCCACTCCATTCTCTCTCTATCCGTCACCACTCCATTCTCTCTCTATCCATCCCCACTCCATTCTCTCTCGGTCCGTCCCCACTCCATTCTCCCTCTGTCCGTCCCCACTCCATTCTCGCTCTATCGTTCCCCACTCCATTCTCTCTCTATCCGTCCGCACTCCATTCTCTCTCGATCCGTCCCCACTCCATTCTCTCTCTATCCGTCCACACTCCATTCTCTCTCTATCAGTCCCCGCTCCATTCTCTCTATCTCCGTCCCCACTCCATTCCCTCTCTACCCGTCCCCACACCATTTTTTCTCTATCTGCCCCCACACCATTCTCTCTCCATCCGCCCCCACTCCATTCCCTCTCTATCCATCCCCACTCCATTCCCGCTCTATCCGCCCCCACTCCATTCCCTCTCTATCCGTCCCCACTCCATTCTCTCTCTATCCGTCCCCACTCCATTCTCCCTCTGTCCGTCCCCACTCCATTCTCCCTCTATCGTTCCCCACTCCATTCTCTCTCTATCCGTCCCCACTCCATTCTCTCTCTATCCGTCCCCACTCCATTCTCTCTCTATCCGTCCCCACTCCATTCCCTCTCTATCCGTCCCCTCTCCATTCCCTGTCTATCCGTCCCCACTCCATTCCCGCACTATCCATCCCCACTCCATTGCCTCTCTACCCGTCCACAATCCCTTCTCTCTCTATCTGTCCCCACTCCATTCTCTCTCCATCCGTCCCCACTCCATTCCCTTTCCGTAAGTCCCCACTTCATTCTCTCTCTATCCGTCCCCACTCCATTCCCTCTCTATCCGTCCCCGCTCCATTCCCTCTCTATCCGTCCCCACTCCATTCTCTCTCTATCCGTCCCCATTCGATTCCCTCTCTATCCGTCCCCTCTCCATTCTCTCTCTATCCGTCCCCACTCAATTTCCTCTCTCTCCGTCCCCACTCCATTCCCTCACTATCCGTCCCCACTCCCTTCTCTCTCAAACCGTCCCCACTCCATTCTCTCTCCATCCGTCCCCACTCCATTCCCTTTCTATCGGTCCCTACTCCATTCTCTCTCTATCCGTCCCCACTCCATTCCCTCTCTATCCATCCCCACTTCATTCCCTCTCTATCCGTCCCCACTCCATTCTCTCTCTATCCATCCCCACTCCATTCGCTCTCTATCCGTCCCCACTCCATTCCCGCTCCATCCATCCACACTCCATTCCGTCTCTATCCATTCCCACTCCCTTCTCTCTCTAGCCGTCCCCACTCCATTCTCTCTCCATCCGTCCCCACTCCATTCCCTTTCTATCCGTCCCCACTCCATTCTCTCTCTAACCGTCCCCACTCCATTCCCTCTCTATCTGTCCCCACTCCATTTCCTCTCTATCCGTCTCCACTCCATTCCCTCGCTATCCGTCCCCACTCCATTCCCTCTCTATCCGTCCCCACTCCATTCCCTCTCTATCCGTCCCCACTCCATTCTCTCTCTATCCGTCCCCACTCCATTCTCCCTCTGTCCGTCCCCACTCCATTCTCCCTCTATCGTTCCCCACTCCATTCTCTCTCTATCCGTCCCCACTCCATTCTCTCTCTGTCCGTCCCCACTCCATTCCCTCTCTATCCGTCCCCACTCCATTCCCTCTCTATCCGTCCCCACTCCATTCTCTCTCTATCCGTCCACACTCCATTCCCTTTATATCCGTCCCCACTCCATTCCCGCTCTATCCATCCCCACTCCATTCCCCCTCTATCCGTCCCCACTCCCTTCTCTCTATCCGTCCCCACTCCATTCTCTCTCCATCCGTCCCCACTCCATTCTCTCTCTATCCGTCACGACTCCATTCTCTCCCTATCCGTCCCCACTCCATTCTCTCTCTATCCGTCCCCACTCCATTCTCTCCCTATCCGTCCCCACACCATTCCCTCCCTAACCGTCCCCACTCCATTCGCCTCTCTATCCGTCCCCACTCCATTCGCCTCTCTATCCGTCCCCACTCCAGTCCCTCTCTATCCGGCCCCACTCCATTCTCTCTCTATCCATCCCCACTCCATTCCCTCTCTATCCGTCCCCACTCTATTCCCTCTCAATCCGGCTCCACTCCATTCCCTCTCTATCCGTCCCCACTTCATTCCCTCTCTATCCGTCCCCATCCCATTCTCTCTATCCGTCCCCACTCCATTCTCTCTCTATCCGTCCCCACTCCATTCTCTCTCTATCCGTCCCTACTCCATTCTCTCTCTATCCGTCCCCACTCTATTCCCTCTCTATCCGTCCCCGCTCCATTCCCTCTCTACCGTCCCCACTCCGTTCTCTCTCTATCCGTCCCCACTCCATTCTCTCTCTATCCGTCCCCACTCCATTCTCTCTCTATCGGTCCCAACTCCATTCCCTCTCTATCCGTCCCTACTCCATTCCCTCTCTATCCGTCCCTACTCCATTCTCTCTCTATCCGTCCCCACTCCATTCCCTCTCTATCTGTCCCCACTCCATTCTCTATCTATCCGTCCCCACTCCATTCCCTCTCTATCTGTCCGCACTCCATTTTATCTCTATCCGTCCCCACACCATTCTCTCTCTATCCGTCCCCACTCCATTCCATCTCTATCCGTCCCCACTCCATTCCCTCTCTATCCGTCCCCACTCCATTCCCTCTCTATCCGTCCCCACTCCATTACCTCTCTATCCGTCCCCACTCCATTCCCTCTCTATCTGTCCGCACTCCATTCTCTCTCTATCCGTCCCCACTCGATTCCCTCTCTATCCGTCCCCACTCCATCTCTCTATCTGCCACCACTCCATTACCTCTCTATCCGTCCCCACTCCATTTCCTCTCTATCCGTCCCCACTCCATTCCCGCTCTATCCGTCCCCACTCCCTTCTCTCTCTATCCGTCCCCACTCCATTCTCTCTCCATCCGTCCCCACTCCATTCCATTTCTATCCGTCCCCACTCCATTCTCTCTCTATCCGTCCCCACTCCCTTCTCTCTCTATCCGTCCCCACTCCATTCCCTTTCTGTCGGTCCCTACTCCATTCTCTCTCTATCCGTCCCCACTCCATTCCCTCTCTATCCATCCCCACTTCATTCCCTCTCGATCCGTCCCCACTCCATTCTCTCTCTATCCATACCCACTCCATTCCCTCTCTATCCGTCCCCACTCCATTCCCTCGCTATCCCTACACACTCCATTCCCTCTCTATCCGTCCCCACTCCATTCCCGCTCCATCCATCCACACTCCATTCCCTCTCTATCCGTTCCCACTCCCTTCTCTCTCTATCCGTCCCCACTCCATTCTCTCTCCATCCGTCCCCACGCCATTCCCTCTCATTCTTTCCCCACTCCATTGCCTCTCTATCCGTTTCCACTCCATTCCCTCTCTATCCGTCCCCACTCCATTCCCACTCGATCCATCCCCACTCCATTCCCTCTCTATCCGTCCCCACTCCATTCCCTCTCTCTCCGTCCCCACTCCATTCTCTCTCTATCCGTCACCACTCCATTCTCTCTCTATCCATCCCCACTCCATTCTCTCTCGGTCCGTCCCCACTCCATTCTCCCTCTGTCCGTCCCCACTCCATTCTCGCTCTATCGTTCCCCACTCCATTCTCTCTCTATCCGTCCGCACTCCATTCTCTCTCTATCCGTCCCCACTCCATTCCCTCTCTATCCATCCCCACTTCATTCCCTCTCTATCCGTCCCCACTCCATTCTCTCTCTATCCATACCCACTCCATTCCCTCTCTATCCGTCCCCACTCCATTCCCTCGCTATCCCTACACACTCCATTCCCTCTCTATCCGTCCCCACTCCATTCCCGCTCCATCCATCCACACTCCATTCCCTCTCTATCCATTCCCACTCCCTTCTCTCTCCATCCGTCTCCACTCCATTCTCTCTCCATCCGTCCCCCCTCCATTCCCTCTCTATCTTTCCCCACTCCATTTCCTCTCTATCCGTTTCCACTCCATTCCCTCTCTATCCGTCCCCACTCCATTCCCACTCGATCCATCCCCACTCCATTCCCTCTCTATCCGTCCCCACTCCATTCTCTCTCTATCCGTCACCACTCCATTCTCTCTCTATCCATCCCCACTCCATTCTCTCTCGGTCCGTCCCCACTCCATTCTCCCTCTGTCCGTCCCCACTCCATTCTCGCTCTATCGTTCCCCACTCCATTCTCTCTCTATCCGTCCGCACTCCATTCTCTCTCGATCCGTCCCCACTCCATTCTCTCTCTATCCGTCCACACTCCATTCTCTCTCTATCAGTCCCCGCTCCATTCTCTCTATCTCCGTCCCCACTCCATTCCCTCTCTACCCGTCCCCACACCATTTTTTCTCTATCTGCCCCCACACCATTCTCTCTCCATCCGCCCCCACTCCATTCCCTCTCTATCCATCCCCACTCCATTCCCGCTCTATCCGCCCCCACTCCATTCCCTCTCTATCCGTCCCCACTCCATTCTCTCTCTATCCGTCCCCACTCCATTCTCCCTCTGTCCGTCCCCACTCCATTCTCCCTCTATCGTTCCCCACTCCATTCTCTCTCTATCCGTCCCCACTCCATTCTCTCTCTATCCGTCCCCACTCCATTCTCTCTCTATCCGTCCCCACTCCATTCCCTCTCTATCCGTCCCCTCTCCATTCCCTGTCTATCCGTCCCCACTCCATTCCCGCACTATCCATCCCCACTCCATTGCCTCTCTACCCGTCCCCAATCCCTTCTCTCTCTATCTGTCCCCACTCCATTCTCTCTCCATCCGTCCCCACTCCATTCCCTCTCTATCCGTCCCCGCTCCATTCCCTCTCTATCCGTCCCCACTCCATTCTCTCTCTATCCGTCCCCATTCGATTCCCTCTCTATCCGTCCCCTCTCCATTCTCTCTCTATCCGTCCCCACTCAATTTCCTCTCTCTCCGTCCCCACTCCATTCCCACTCTATCCGTCCCCACTCCATTCCCGCTCTATCCGTCCCCACTCCATTCCCTCACTATCCGTCCCCACTCCCTTCTCTCTCAAACCGTCCCCACTCCATTCTCTCTCCATCCGTCCCCACTCCATTCCCTTTCTATCGGTCCCTACTCCATTCTCTCTCTATCCGTCCCCACTCCATTCCCTCTCTATCCATCCCCACTTTATTCCCTCTCTATCCGTCCCCACTCCATTCTCTCTCTATCCATCCCCACTCCATTCGCTCTCTATCCGTCCCCACTCCATTCCCGCTCCATCCATCCACACTCCATTCCGTCTCTATCCATTCCCACTCCCTTCTCTCTCTATCCGTCCCCACTCCATTCTCTCTCCATCCGTCCCCACTCCATTCCCTTTCTATCCGTCCCCACTCCATTCTCTCTCTAACCGTCCCCACTCCATTCCCTCTCTATCTGTCCCCACTCCATTTCCTCTCTATCCGTCTCCACTCCATTCCCTCGCTATCCGTCCCCACTCCATTCCCTCTCTATCCGTCCCCACTCCATTCCCTCTCTATCCGTCCCCACTCCATTCTCTCTCTATCCGTCCCCACTCCATTCTCCCTCTGTCCGTCCCCACTCCATTCTCCCTCTATCGTTCCCCACTCCATTCTCTCTCTATCCGTCCCCACTCCATTCTCTCTCTGTCCGTCCCCACTCCATTCCCTCTCTATCCGTCCCCACTCCATTCCCTCTCTATCCGTCCCCACTCCATTCTCTCTCTATCCGTCCACACTCCATTCCCTTTATATCCGTCCCCACTCCATTCCCGCTCTATCCATCCCCACTCCATTCCCCCTCTATCCGTCCCCACTCCCTTCTCTCTATCCGTCCCCACTCCATTCTCTCTCCATCCGTCCCCACTCCATTCTCTCTCCATCCGTCCCCACTCCATTCTCTCTCTATCCGTCACGACTCCATTCTCTCCCTATCCGTCCCCACTCCATTCTCTCTCTATCCGTCCCCACTCCATTCTCTCCCTATCCGTCCCCACACCATTCTCTCTCTAACCGTCCCCACTCCATTCCCTCTCTATCCGTCCCCACTCCATTCCCACTCGATCCATCCCCATTCCATTCCCTCTCTATCCGTCCCCACTCCATTCTCTCTCTATCCGTCACCACTCCGTTCTCTCTCTATCCGTCCCCGCTCCATTCTCTCTCTATCCAACCCCACTCCATTCTCTCTCTATCCATCCCCAGTCCATTCTCTCTCTGTCCGTCCCCACTCCATTCTCTCTATCTCCGTCCCCATTCCATTTCCTCTCTACCCGTCCTCACACCATTTTTCTCTACCCACCCCCACTCCACTCTCTCTCCATCCGTCCCCACTCCTTTCCCTCTCCATCCATCCCCACTCCATTCCCGCACTATCTGTCCCCACTCCATTCTCTCTCTATCCGTCCCCACTCGATTCCCTCTCTATCCGTCCACACTCCATTCTCTCTCTATCCGTCCCCACTCCATTCTCTCTCTATCCGACCCACTCCATTCTCTCTCTATCCGTCCGCACTCCATTCTCTCTACATTCGTCCCCACTCCATTCCCTCCCTATCCGTCCCCACTCCATTCTCTCTCTAACCGTCCCCACTCCATTCTCTCTCCATCCGTCCCCACTCCATTCCCTCTCTATCTGTCCCCACTCCATTCACGATCTATCCCTCCCTACTCGATTCTCTCTCTATCCGACCCCATTCCATTCTCTCTCTATCCGACCCCACTCCATTCTCTCTCCATCCGTCCCCACTCCATTCCCTCTCTATCCGTCCCCACTCCATTCCCTCTCTATCCGTCCCCACTCCATTCCCGCTCTATCCATCCCCACTCCATTCTCTCTCTATCCGTCCCCACTCCATTCTCTCTCCATCCGTCCCCACTCCATTCCCTTTCTATCCGTCCCTACTCCTTTCTCTCTCTATCCGTCCCCACTCCATTCTCTCTCTATCCGTCCCCACTCGATTCCCTCTCTATCCGTACCCACTCCATTCTCTCCATCTGCCCCCTCTCCATTCCCTCTCTATCTGTCCCCACTCCATTCTCTCTCTCTCCGTCCCCACTCCATTCCCTCTCTATCCGTCCCCACTCCATTCCCTCGCTATCCGTCCCCACTCCATTCCCTCTCTATCCAACCCCACTCCATTCCCTCTCTATCCGTCCCCACTCCATTCCCGCTCTATCCATCCCCACTCCATTCCCCCTCTATCCGTCCCTACTCCCTTCTCTCTATCCGTCCCCACTCCATTCTCTCTCCATCTGTTCCCACTCCATTCCCTTTCTATCCGTCCCTACGCCATTCTCTCTCTATCCGTCCCCACTCAATTCCCTCTCTATCCGTCCTCACTACACTCCCTCTCTATCCGTCCCCACTCCATTCCCTCGCTATCCGTACACACTCCATTCCCTCTCTATCCGTCCCCACTCCATTCCCGCTCCATCCAACCCGACTCCATTCCCTCTCTATCCGTCCCCACTCCCATCTCTCTATATCCGTCCCCAATCCATTCTCTCTCCATCCGTCCCCACTCCATTCTCTCTCTAACCGTCCCCACTCCATTCCCTCTCTATCCGTCCCCACTCCATTCCCACTCGATTCATCACCACTCCATTCCCTCTCTATCCGTCCCCACTCCATTCTCTCTCTATCCGTCTCTACTCCATTCTCTCTCTATCCGTCCCCACTCCATTCTCTCTCTATCCGTCCCCACTCCATTCTCTCTCTATCCGTCCCCATTCCATTCTCTCTCTATCCGTCCGCACCCCATTCTCTCTCTATCCTTCCCCACGCCATTCTCTCCCTATCCGTCCCCACACCATTCTCTCTCTAACCGTCCCCACTCCATTCCCTCTCTATCCGTCCCCACTCCATTCCCATTGATCCATCCCCATTCCATTCCCTCTCTATCCGTCCCCACTCCATTCTCTCTCTATCCGTCACCACTCCATTCTCTCTCTATCCGTCCCCACGCCATTCTCTCTCTATTCGTCCCCACTCCATTCTCTCTCTATCCATCCCCACTCCATTCTCTCTCTTTCCGTCCGCACTCCATTCTCTCTCTATCCGTCCCCACTCCATTCTCGCTATCTCCGTCCCCATTCCATTCCCTCTCTACCCGTCCCCACACCATTTTTCTCTATCTGCCCCCACTCCACACTCTCTCCATCCGTCCCCACTCCTTTCCCTCTCCATCCATCCCCACTCCATTCCCCCTTTATCCGTCCCCACTCCCTTCTCTCTATCCGTCCACACTCCATTCTCTCTCCATCCGTCCCCACTCCATTCCCTTTCTATCCGTCCCTACTCCATTCTCTCTCTATCCGTCCTCACTCCATTCCCGCTCCATCCATCCCCACTCCATTCCCTCTCTATCCGTCCCCACTCCCTTCTCTCTCTATCTGGCCCCACTCCCTTCTCTCTCTATCCGTCCCCACTCCATTCTCTCTCCATCCGTCCCCACTCCATTCCCTTTCTATCCGTCCCTACTCCATTCTCTCTTTATCCGTCCCCACTCAATTCTCTCTCTATCCGTCCCCACTCCATTCCCTCTCTATCCGTCCCCACTCCATTCCCATTGATCCATCCCCATTCCATTCCCTCTCTATCCGTCCCCACTCCATTCTCTCTCTATCCGTCACCACTCCATTCTCTCTCTATCCGTCCCCACGCCATTCTCTCTCTATTCGTCCCCACTCCATTCTCTCTCTATCCATCCCCACTCCATTCTCTCTCTTTCCGTCCGCACTCCATTCTCTCTCTATCCGTCCCCACTCCATTCTCGCTATCTCCGTCCCCATTCCATTCCCTCTCTACCCGCCCCCACACCATTTTTCACTATCCGCCCCCACTCCACTCTCTCTCCATCCGTCCCCACTCCTTTCCCTCTCCATCCATCCCCACTCCATTCCCGCACTATCTGTCCCCACTCCATTCTCTCTCTATCCGACCCACTCCATTCTCTCTCTATCCGTCCGCACTCCATTCTCTCTACATCCGTCCCCACTCCATTCCCGCTCCATCCATCCCCACTCCATGCCCTCTCTATCCGTTCCCACTCCCTTCTCTCCATCCGTCCCCACTCCATTCTCTCTCTATCCGTCCCCACTCGATTCCCTCTCTATCTGTGCCCACTCCATTCTCTCTCTATCCGTCCCCACTCGACTCCCTCTCGATCCATCCCCACTCCATTCTCTCTATCTGCCCCGACTCCATTTCCTCACTATCCGTCCCCACTCCATTCTCTCTCTGTCCGTCCCCACTCCATTCCCTCTCTATCCGTCCCCACTCCATTCCCTCTCTATCCGTCCCCACTCCATTCTCTCTCTATCCGTCCACACTCCATTCCCTCTATATCCGTCCCCACTCCATTCCCGCTCTATCCATCCCCACTCCATTCCCCCTCTATCCGTCCCCACTCCCTTCTCTCTATCCGTCCCCACTCCATTCTCTCTCCATCCGTCCCCACTCCATTCTCTCTCTATCCGTCACGACTCCATTCTCTCCCTATCCGTCCCCACTCCATTCTCTCTCTATCCGTCCCCACTCCATTCTCTCCCTATCCGTCCCCACACCATTCTCTCTCTAACCGTCCCCACTCCATTCCCTCTCTATCCGTCCCCACTCCATTCCCACTCGATCCATCCCCATTCCATTCCCTCTCTATCCGTCCCCACTCCATTCTCTCTCTATCCGTCACCACTCCGTTCTCTCTCTATCCGTCCCCGCTCCATTCTCTCTCTATCCATCCCCACTCCATTCTCTCTCTATCCATCCCCAGTCCATTCTCTCTCTGTCCGTCCCCACTCCATTCTCTCTATCTCCGTCCCCATTCCATTCCCTCTCTGCCCGTCCCCACACCATTTTTCTCTATCCGCCCCCACTCCACTCTCTCTCCATCCGTCCCCACTCCTTTCCCTCTCCATCCATCCCCACTTCGTTCCCGCACTATCTGTCCCCACTCCATTCTCTCTCTATCCGTCCCCACTCGATTCCCTCTCTATCCGTCCACACTCCATTCTCTCTCTATCCGTCCCCACTCCATTCTCTCTCTATCCGACCCACTCCATTCTCTCTCTAACCGTCCCCACTCCATTCTCTCTCCATCCGTCCCCCCTCCATTCCCTCTCTATCTGTCCCCACTCCATTCTCTATCTATCCGTCCCCACTCCATTCCCTCTCTATCTGTCCGCACTCCATTTTATCTCTATCCGTCCCCACACCATTCTCTCTCTATCCGTCCCCACTCCATTCCCTCTCTATCCGTCCCCACTCCATTCCCTCTCTATCCGTCCCCACTCCATTCCCTCTCTATCCGTCCCCACTCCATTACCTCTCTATCCGTCCCCACTCCATTCCCTCTCTATCTGTCCGCACTCCATTCTCTCTCTATCCGTCCCCACTCGATTCCCTCTCTATCCGTCCCCACTCCATCTCTCTATCTGCCACCACTCCATTACCTCTCTATCCGTCCCCACTCCATTTCCTCTCTATCCGTCCCCACTCCATTCCCGCTCTATCCGTCCCCACTCCCTTCTCTCTCTATCCGTCCCCACTCCATTCTCTCTCCATCCGTCCCCACTCCATTCCATTTCTATCCGTCCCCACTCCATTCTCTCTCTATCCGTCCCCACTCCCTTCTCTCTCTATCCGTCCCCACTCCATTCCCTTTCTGTCGGTCCCTACTCCATTCTCTCTCTATCCGTCCCCACTCCATTCCCTCTCTATCCATCCCCACTTCATTCCCTCTCTATCCGTCCCCACTCCATTCTCTCTCTATCCATACCCACTCCATTCCCTCTCTATCCGTCCCCACTCCATTCCCTCGCTATCCCTACACACTCCATTCCCTCTCTATCCGTCCCCACTCCATTCCCGCTCCATCCATCCACACTCCATTCCCTCTCTATCCGTTCCCACTCCCTTCTCTCTCTATCCGTCCCCACTCCATTCTCTCTCCATCCGTCCCCACGCCATTCTCTCTCATTCTTTCCCCACTCCATTGCCTCTCTATCCGTTTCCACTCCATTCCCTCTCTATCCGTCCCCACTCCATTCCCACTCGATCCATCCCCACTCCATTCCCTCTCTATCCGTCCCCACTCCATTCCCTATCTATCCGTCCCCACTCCATTCTCTCTCTATCCGTCACCACTCCATTCTCTCTCTATCCATCCCCACTCCATTCTCTCTCGGTCCGTCCCCACTCCATTCTCCCTCTGTCCGTTCCCACTCCATTCTCGCTCTATCGTTCCCCACTCCATTCTCTCTCTATCCGTCCGCACTCCATTCTCTCTCGATCCGTCCCCACTCCATTCTCCCTCTATCGTTCCCCACTCCATTCTCTCTCTATCCGTCCGCGCTCCATTCTCTCTCTATCCGTCCCCACTCCATTCTCTCTCTATCCGTCCCCGCTCCATTCCCTCTCTATCCGTCCCCTCTCCATTCCCTGTCTATCCGTCCCCACTCCATTCCCGCACTATCCATCCCCACTCCATTGCCTCTCTACCCGTCCCCAATCCCTTCTCTCTCTATCTGTCCCCACTCCATTCTCTCTCCATCCGTCCCCACTCCATTCCCTTTCTGTCCGCCCCCACTCCATTCTCTCTCTATCCGTCCCCACTCCATTCCCTCTCTATCCATCCCCACTTCATTCCCTCTCTATCCGTCCCCACTCCATTCTCTCTCTATCCATACCCACTCCATTCCCTCTCTATCCGTCCCCACTCCATTCCCTCGCTATCCCTACACACTCCATTCCCTCTCTATCCGTCCCCACTCCATTCCCGCTCCATCCATCCCCACTCCATTCCCACTCGATCCATCCCCACTCCATTCCCTCTCTATCCGTCCCCACTCCATTCTCTCTCTATCCGTCACCACTCCATTCTCTCTCTATCCATCCCCACTCCATTCTCTCTCGGTCCGTCCCCACTCCATTCTCCCTCTGTCCGTCCCCACTCCATTCTCGCTCTATCGTTCCCCACTCCATTCTCTCTCTATCCGTCCGCACTCCATTCTCTCTCGATCCGTCCCCACTCCATTCTCTCTCTATCCGTCCACACTCCATTCTCTCTCTATCAGTCCCCGCTCCCTTCTCTCTATCTCCGTCCCCACTCCATTCCCTCTCTACCCGTCCCCACACCATTTTTTCTCTATCTGCCCCCACACCATTCTCTCTCCATCCGCCCCCACTCCATTCCCTCTCTATCCACCCCACTCCATTCCCGCTCTATCCGCCCCCACTCCATTCCCTCTCTATCCGTCCCCACTCCATTCTCTCTCTATCCGTCCCCACTCCATTCTCCCTCTGTCCGTCCCCACTCCCTTCTCCCTCTATCGTTCCCCACTCCATTCTCTCTCTATCCGTCCCCACTCCATTCTCTCTCTATCCGTCCCCACTCCATTCTCTCTCTATCCGTCCCCACTCCATTCCCTCTCTATCCGTCCCCTCTCCATTCCCTGTCTATCCGTCCCCACTCCATTCCCGCACTATCCATCCCCACTCCATTGCCTCTCTACCCGTCCCCAATCCCTTCTCTCTCTATCTGTCCCCACTCCATTCTCTCTCCATCCGTCCCCACTCCATTCCCTTTCTGTCCGTCCCCACTTCATTCTCTCTCCATCCGTCCCCACTCCATTCCCTCTCTATCCGTCCCCTCTCCATTCCCTCTCTATCCGTCCCCACTCCATTCTCTCTCTATCCGTCCCCATTCGATTCCCTCTCTATCCGTCCCCTCTCCATTCTCTCTCTATCCGTCCCCACTCAATTTCCTCTCTCTCCGTCCCCACTCCATTCCCACTCTATCCGTCCCCACTCCATTCCCGCTCTATCCGTCCCCACTCCATTCCCTCACTATCCGTCCCCACTCCCTTCTCTCTCAAACCGTCCCCACTCCATTCTCTCTCCATCCGTCCCCACTCCATTCCCTTTCTATCGGTCCCTACTCCATTCTCTCTCTATCCGTCCCCACTCCATTCCCTCTCTATCCATCCCCACTTCATTCCCTCTCTATCCGTCCCCACTCCATTCTCTCTCTATCCATCCCCACTCCATTCGCTCTCTATCCGTCCCCACTCCATTCCCGCTCCATCCATCCACACTCCATTCCGTCTCTATCCATTCCCACTCCCTTCTCTCTCTATCCGTCCCCACTCCATTCTCTCTCCATCCGTCCCCACTCCATTCCCTTTCTATCCGTCCCCACTCCATTCTCTCTCTAACCGTCCCCACTCCATTCCCTCTCTATCTGTCCCCACTCCATTTCCTCTCTATCCGTCTCCACTCCATTCCCTCGCTATCCGTCCCCACTCCATTCCCTCTCTATCCGTCCCCACTCCATTCCCTCTCTATCCGTCCCCACTCCATTCTCTCTCTATCCGTCCCCACTCCATTCTCCCTCTGTCCGTCCCCACTCCATTCTCCCTCTATCGTTCCCCACTCCATTCTCTCTCTATCCATCCCCACTCCATTCTCTCTCTGTCCGTCCCCACTCCATTCCCTCTCTATCCGTCCCCACTCCATTCCCTCTCTATCCGTCCCCACTCCATTCTCTCTCTATCCGTCCACACTCCATTCCCTTTATATCCGTCCCCACTCCATTCCCGCTCTATCCATCCCCACTCCATTCCCCCTCTATCCGTCCCCACTCCCTTCTCTCTATCCGTCCCCACTCCATTCTCTCTCCATCCGTCCCCACTCCATTCTCTCTCTATCCGTCACGACTCCATTCTCTCCCTATCCGTCCCCACTCCATTCTCTCTCTATCCGTCCCCACTCCATTCTCTCCCTATCCGTCCCCACACCATTCTCTCTCTAACCGTCCCCACACCATTCCCTCTCTATCCGTCCCCACTCCATTCCCACTCGATCCATCCCCATTCCATTCCCTCTCTATCCGTCCCCACTCCATTCTCTCTCTATCCGTCACCACTCCATTCTCTCTCTATCCGTCCCCACTCCATTCTCTCTCTATCCGTCCCCACTCCGTTCTCTCTCTTTCCGTCCGCACTCCATTCTCTATCTATCCGTCCGCACTCCATTCTCTCTATATCCGTCCCCACACCATTCTCTCTCTAACCGTCCCCACTCCATTCTCTCTCCATCCGTCCCCACTCCATTCCCTCTCTATCTGTCCCCACTCCATTCCCGATCTATCCCTCCCCACTCCATTCTCTCTCAATCCGTCCTGACTCCATTCCCTCCCTCTCCGTCCCCACTCCATTCCCTCGCTATCCGTACACACTCCATTCCCTCTCTATCCGTCCCCACTCCATTCCCGCTCCATCCATCCCCACTCCATTCCCTCTCTATCCGTCCCCACTCCATTCCCTCTCTATCCGTCCCCACTCCCTTCTCTCTCTATCCGTCCCCACTCCATTCTCTCTACATCTGTCCCCACTCCATTCTCTCTCCATCCGTCCCCACTCCATTCCCTTTCCATCCGACCCCACTCCATTCTCTCTCTAACCTTCCCCACTCCATTCCCTCCCTATCCGTCCCCACTCCATTCCCACTCGATCCATCCCCACTCCATTCCATCTCTATCCGTCCCCACTCCATTCTCTCTCCATCCGTCACCACTCCATTCTCTCTCTATCCGTCCCCACTCCATTCTCTCTCTATCCATCCCCACTCCATTCTCTCTCTATCCGTCCCCACTCCATTCTCCCTCTATCCGTCCGCACTCCATTCTCTCTCTATCCGTCCGCACTCCAGTCTCTCTATATCCGTCCCCACTCCATTCTCTCTCTACCCCTCCCCACTCCATTCTCTCTCTATCCGTCCTCACTCCATTCCCTCTCTCTCCGTCCCCACTCCATTCCCTCGCTATCCGTACACACTCCATTCCCCCTCTATCCGTCCCCACTCCATTCCCGCTCCATCCGTCCCCACTCCATTCCCTCTCTATCCGTCCCCACTCCCTTCTCTCTCTATCCGTCGCCACTCCATTCTGTCTCCATCCGTCCCCACTCCATTCCCTTTCTATCCGTTCCCACTGCATTCTCTCTCTAACCTTCGCCACTCCATTCCCTCTCCATCCGTCTCCACTCCATTCCCTCTCTATCTGTCCCCACTCCATTCCCACTCGATCCATACCCACTCCATTCTCTCTCTATCCGTCCCCACTCCATTCTCTCTCTATCCGTCACCACTCCATTCTCTCTCTATCCGTCCCCGCTCCATTCTCTCTCTATCCATCCCCACTCCATTCTCTCTCTATCCGTCCCCATTCCATTCCCTCTCTACCCGTCCCCACAACATTTTTCTCAATCCGCCCCCACTCCTCTCTCTCTCCATCCGTCCCCACTCCTTTCCCTCTCCATCCATCCCCACTCCATTCCCGCACTATCTGTCCCCACTCCATTCTCTCTCTATCCATCTCCACTCGATTCCCTCTCTATCCGTCCACACTCCATTCTCTCTCTATCCGTCCCCACTCCATTCTCTCTATGTCCGACCCACTCCATTCTCTCTCGATCCGTCCGCACTCCATTCTCTCCACATCCGTCCCCACTCCATTCCCTCCCTATCCGTCCCCACTCCATTCTCTCTCTAACCGTCCCCACTCCATTCTCTCTCCATCCGTCCCCACTCCATTCCCTCTCTATCTGTCCCCACTCCATTCCCGATCAATCCCTCCCGACTCGATTCTCTCTCTATCCGACCCTATTACATTCTCTATCTATCCGACCCCACTCCATTCTCTCTCCATCCGTCCCCACTCCATTCCCTCTCTATCTGTCCCCACTCCATTCCCTCTCTATCCGTCCCCACTCCATTCCCGCTCTATCCATCCCCACTCCATTCTCTCTCTATCCGTCCCCACTCCATTCTCTCTCCAACCGTCCCCACTCCATTCCCTTTCTATCCGTCCCCACTCCATTCTCTCTCTATCCGTCCCCACTCCATTCCCTCTCTATCCATCCCCATTGCATTCCCTCGCTATCCGTCCCCACTCCATTCCCTCTCTATCCGTCCCCACTCCATTCCCGCTCTATCCATCCCCACTCCATTCCCTCTCTATCCGTCCCCACTCCTTTCTCTCTCTATCCGTCCCCACTCCATTCTCTCTACATCCGTGACCACTCCATACACTGTCTGACCGTCCCCACTCCATTCCCTCTCTATCCGTCCCCACTCCATTCCCTCTCTATCCGTCTCCACTCCATTCCCTCTCTATCCTTCCCCACTCCATTCCCACTCTATCCGTCCCCACTCCATTCCCTCTCTATCCGTCCCCACTCCATTCACTCTCTCTCCGTCACCACTCCATTCACTCTCTCTCCGTCACCACTCCATTCACTCTCTCTTCGTCACCACTCCATTCTCTCTCTATCCGTCCCCACTCTATTCTCCCTCGATCCATCCCCATTCCATTCCCTCTCTATCCGTCCCCACTCCATTCTCTCTCTATCCGTCCCCACTCCATTCTCTCTCTATCCGTCCCCACTCCATTCTCTCTCTATCCGTCCCCACTCCGTTCTCTCTCTTTCCGTCCGCACTCCATTCTCTATCTATCCGTCCGCACTCCATTCTCTCTATATCCGTCCCCACACCATTCTCTCTCTAACCGTCCCCACTCCATTCTCTCTCCATCCGTCCCCACTCCATTCCCTCTCTATCTGTCCCCACTCCATTCCCGATCTATCCCTCCCCACTCCATTCTCTCTCAATCCGTCCTGACTCCATTCCCTCCCTCTCCGTCCCCACTCCATTCCCTCGCTATCCGTACACACTCCATTCCCTCTCTATCCGTCCCCACTCCATTCCCGCTCCATCCATCCCCACTCCATTCCCTCTCTATCCGTCCCCACTCCATTCCCTCTCTATCCGTCCCCACTCCATTCCCTCTCTATCCGTCCCCACTCCCTTCCCTCTCTATCCGTCCCCACTCCCTTCTCTCTCTATTCGTCCCCACTCCATTCTCTCTACATCTGTCCCCACTCCATTCTCTCTCCATCCGTCCCCACTCCATTCCCTTTCGATCCGTCCCCACTCCATTCTCTCTCTAACCTTCCCCACTCCATTCCCTCCCTATCCGTCCCCACTCCATTCCCACTCGATCCATCCCCACTCCATTCCATCTCTATCCGTCCCCACTCCATTCTCTCTCCATCCGTCACCACTCCATTCTCTCTCTATCCGTCCCCACTCCATTCTCTCTCTATCCATCCCCACTCCATTCTCTCTCTATCCGTACCCACTCCATTCTCCCTCTATCTGTCCGCACTCCATTCTCTCTCTATCCGTCCGCACTCCAGTCTCTCTATATCCGTTCCCACTCCATTCTCTCTCTACCCCTCCCCACTCCATTCTCTCTCTATCCGTCCTCACTCCATTCCCTCTCTCTCCGTCCCCACTCCATTCCCTCGCTATCCGTACACACTCCATTTCCCCTCTATCCGTCCCCACTCCATTCCCGCTCCATCCGTCCCCACTCCATTCCCTCTCTATCCGTCCCCACTCCCTTCTCTCTCTATCCGTCGCCACTCCATTCTGTCTCCATCCGTCCCCACTCCATTCCCTTTCTATCCGTTCCCACTGCATTCTCTCTCTAACCTTCGCCACTCCATTCCCTCTCCATCCGTCTCCACTCCATTCCCTCTCTATCTGTCCCCACTCCATTCCCACTCGATCCATACCCACTCCATTCTCTCTCTATCCGTCCCCACTCCATTCTCTCTCTATCCGTCACCACTCCATTCTCTCTCTATCCGTCCCCGCTCCATTCTCTCTCTATCCATCCCCACTCCATTCTCTCTCTATCCGTCCCCATTCCATTCCCTCTCTACCCATCCCCACAACATTTTTCTCAATCCGCCCCCACTCTTCTCTCTCTCCATCCGTCCCCACGCCTTTCCCTCTCCATCCATCCCCACTCCATTCCCGCACTATCTGTCCCCACTCCATTCTCTCTCTATCCATCCCCACTCGATTCCCTCTCTATCCGTCCACACTCCATTTTCTCTCTATCCGTCCCCACTCCATTCTCTCTCTGTCCGACCCACTCCATTCTCTCTCGATCCGTCCGCACTCCATTCTCTCCACATCCGTCCCCACTCCATTCCCTCCCTATCCGTCCCCACTCCATTCTCTCTCTAACCGTCCCCACTCCATTCTCTCTCCATCCGTCCCCACTCCATTCCCTCTCTATCTGTCCCCACTCCATTCCCGATCTATCCCTCCCTACTCGATTCTCTCTCTATCCGACCCTATTACATTCTCTCTCTATCCGACCCCACTCCATTCTCTCTCCATCCGTCCCCACTCCATTCCCTCTCTATCTGTCCCCACTCCATTCCCTCTCTATCCGTCCCCACTCCATTCCCGCTCTATCCATCCCCACTCCATTCTCTCTCTATCCGTCCCCACTCCATTCTATCTCCAACCGTCCCCACTCCATTCCCTTTCTATCCGTCCCCACTCCATTCTCTCTCTATCCGTCCCCACTCCATTCCCTCTCTATCCATCCCCACTGCATTCCCTCGCTATCCGTCCCCACTCCATTCCCTCTCTATCCGTCCCCACTCCATTCCCGCTCTATCCATCCCCACTCCATTCCCTCTCTATCCGTCCCCACTCCTTTCTCTCTCTATCCGTCCCCACTCCATTCTCTCTACATCCGTGACCACTCCATACACTCTCTGACCGTCCCCACTCCATTCCCTCTCTATCCGTCCCCACTCCATTCTCTCTCTATCCGTCCCCACTCCATTCTCTCTCTATCCGTCTCCACTCCATTCCCTCTCTATCCTTCCCCACTCCATTCCCACTCTATCCGTCCCCACTCCATTCCCTCTCTATCCGTCCCCACTCCATTCACTCTCTCTCCGTCACCACTCCATTCACTCTCTCTCCGTCACCACTCCATTCACTCTCTCTTCGTCACCACTCCATTCTCTCTCTATCCGTCCCCACTCTATTCTCCCTCTATCCGTCCGCACTCCATTCTCTCTCTATCCGTCCCCACTCCATTCTCTCTCTATCCGTCCCCGCTCCATTCTCTCTCTATCCATCCCCACTCCATTCTCTCTCTATCCATCCCCACTCCATTCTCTCTATCTCCGTCCCCACTCCATTCCCTCTCGACCCGTCCCCACACCATTTTCTCTCTATCCGCCCCCACTCCATTCTCTCGCCATCCGTCCCCACTCCATTCCCTCTCGATCCATCCCCACTCCATTCCCACTCTATCTGTCCCCACTCCATTCTCTCTCTATCCGTCCCCACTCCATTCCCTCTCTATCCGTCCCCACTCGATTCTCTCTCTATCCATCCCCATTCCATTCTCTCTCTATCCGACCCCACTACATTCTCTCTCCATCCGCGCGCACTCCATTCCCTCTCTATCCGTCCCCACTCCATTCCCGCTCTATCCGTCCCCACTCCGTTCCCTCTCTATCCGTCCCCACTCCCTTCTCTCTCTATCCGTCCCCACTCCATTCTCTCTCTGCCCGTCCCCACTCCATTCTCTCTCCATCCGTCCCCACTCCATTCCCTTTCTATCCGTCCCTACTCCATTCTCTCTCTATCCGTCCCCACTCCCTTCTCTCTCCATCCGTCCCCACTCCATTCCCTCTCTATCCGTCCCCACTCCATTCCGTCTCTATCCGTCTCCACTCCATTCCCACTCTATCCATCCCCACTCCATTCCATCTCTATCCGTCCCCACACCATTCCCTCTCTATCCGTCCCCACACCATTCCCTCTCTATCTGTCCCCACTCCATTCTCTCTCTATCCGTCCCCACTCCATTCTCTCTCTATCCGTCCCCACTCCATTCTCTCTCTATCCGTCCCCACTCCATTACCTCGCTATCCGTCCTCACTCCATTCCCTCTCTATCCGTCCCCACTCCATCCCGCTCCATCCATCCCCACTCCATTCCCTCTCTATCCGTCCCCACTCCCTTCTCTCTCTATCCGTCCCCACTCCTTTCTCTCTCTAACCGTCCCCACTCCATTCCCTCTCTATCCGTCCCCACTCCATTCCCACTCGATCCATCCCCATTCCATTCCCTCTCTATCCGTCCCCACTCCATTCCCTCTCTATCTGTCCCCACTCCATTCTCTCTCTATCCGTCCCCACTCCATTCTCTCTCCATCCGTCCCCACTCCATTCCTTCTCTATCTGTCCCCACTCCATTCCCTCTCTATCTGTCCCCACTCCATTCCCGATCTATCCCTCCCTACTCGATTCTCTCTCTATCCGACCCTATTCCATTCTCTCTCTATCCGACCCCACTCCATTCTCTCTCCATCCGTCCCCACTCCATTCCCTCTCTATCTGTCCCCACTCCATTCCCTCTCTATCCGTCCCCACTCCATTCCCGCTCTATCCGTCCCCACTCCATTCTCTCTCTATCCGTCCCCACTCCATTCTCTCTCCATCCGTCCCCACTCCATTCCCTTTCTATCCGTCCCCACTCCATTCTCTCTCTATCCGTCCCCACTCCATTCCCTCTCTATCCGTCCCCACTCCATTCCCTCGCTATCCGTCCCCACTCCATTCCCTCTCTATCCGTCCCCACTCCATTCCCGCTCTATCCGTCCCCATTCCATTCCCTCTCTATCCGTCCCCACTCCTTTCTCTCTCTATCCGTCCCCACTCCATTCTCTCTCGATCCGTCCCCACTCCATTCCCTCTCTATCCGTCCCCACTCCATTCCCTCGCTATCCGTCCCCACTCCATTCCCTCTCTATCCGTTCCCACTCCATTCCCGCTCTATCCATCCCCACTCCATTCCCTCTCTATCCGTCCCCACTCCTTTCTCTCTCTATCCGTCCCCACTCCATTCTCTCTACATCCGTCCCCACTCCATACACTCTCTGACCGTCCCCACTCCATTCCCTCTCTATCCGTCCCCACTCCATTCCCTCTCTATCCGTCTCCACTCCATTCCCTCTCTATCCTTCCCCACTCCATTCCCACTCTATCCGTCCCCACTCCATTCCCTCTCTATCCGTCCCCACTCCATTCACTCTCTCTCCGTCACCACTCCATTCACTCTCTCTCCGTCACCACTCCATTCACTCTCTCTCCGTCACCACTCCATTCTCTCTCTATCCGTCCCCACTCTATTCTCCCTCTATCCGTCCGCACTCCATTCTCTCTCTATCCGTCCCCACTCCATTCTCTCTCTATCCGTCCCCGCTCCATTCTCTCTCTATCCATCCCCACTCCATTCTCTCTCTATCCATCCCCACTCCATTCTCTCTATCTCCGTCCCCACTCCATTCCCTCTCGACCCGTCCCCACACCATTTTCTCTCTATCCGCCCCCACTCCATTCTCTCTCCATCCGTCCCCACTCCATTCCCTCTCGATTCTTCCCCACTCCATTCCCACTCTATCTGTCCCCACTCCATTCCCTCTCTATCCGTCCCCACTCCATTCCCGCTCTATCCATCCCCACTCCATTCTCTCTCCATCCGTCCCCACTCCATTCCCTTTCTATCCGTCCCCACTCCATTCTCTCTCGATCCGTCCCCACTCCATTCCCTCTCTATCCGTCCCCACTCAATTCCCTCGCTATCCGTCCCCACTCCATTCCCTCTCTATCCGTCCCCACTCCATTCCCGCTCTATCCATCCCCACTCCATTCCCTCTCTATCCGTCCCCACTCCTTTCTCTCTCTATCCGTCCCCACTCCATTCTCTCTACATCCGTCCCCACTCCATACACTCTCTGACCGTCCCCACTCCATTCCCTCTCTATCCGTCCCCACTCCATTCCCTCTCTATCCGTCTCCACTCCATTCCCTCTCTATCCTTCCCCACTCCATTCCCACTCTATCCGTCCCCACTCCATTCCCTCTCTATCCGTCCCCACTCCATTCACTCTCTCTCTGTCACCACTCCATTCCCTCTCTATCCGTCCCCACTCCATTCCCGCTCTATCCATCCCCAATCCATTCTCTCTCTATCCGTCCCCACTCCATTCTCTCTCCATCCGTCCCCACTCCATTCCCTTTCTATCCGTCCCCACTCCATTCTCTCTCTATCCGTCCCAACTCCATTCCCTCTCTATCCGTCCCCACTCCATTCCCTCGCTATCCGTCCCCACTCCATTCCCTCTCTATCCGTCCCCACTCCATTCCCGCTCTATCCATCCCCACTCCATTCCCTCTCTATCCGTCCCCACTCCTTTCTCTCTCTATCCGTCCCCACTCCATTCTCTCTACATCCGTCCCCACTCCATACACTCTCTGACCGTCCCCACTCCATTCCCTCTCTATCCGTCCCCACTCCATTCCCTCTCTATCCGTCACCACTCCATTCCCTCTCTATCCTTCCCCACTCCATTCCCACTCTATCCGTCCCCACTCCATTCCCTCTCTATCCGTCCCCACTCCATTCACTCTCTCTCCGTCACCACTCCATTCACTCTCTCTCCGTCACCACTCCATTCACTCTCTCTCCGTCACCACTCCATTCTCTCTCTATCCGTCCCCACTCTATTCTCCCTCTATCCGTCCGCACTCCATTCTCTCTCTATCCGTCCCCACTCCATTCTCTCTCTATCCGTCCCCGCTCCATTCTCTCTCTATCCATCCCCACTCCATTCTCTCTCTATCCATCCCCACTCCATTCTCTCTATCTCCGTCCCCACTCCATTCCCTCTCGACCCGTCCCCACACCATTCTCTCTCTATCCGTCCCCACTCCATTCTCTCTCTATCCGTCCCCACTCCTTTCTCTCTCTAACCGTCCCCACTCCATTCCCTCTCTATCCGTCCCCACTCCATTCCCACTCGATCCATCCCCATTCCATTCCCTTTCTATCCGTCCCCACTCCATTCCCTCTCTATCTTTCCCCACTCCATTCTCTCTCTATCCGTCCCCACTCCATTCCCTCTCTAACCGTCCCCACTCCATTCTCTCTCCATCCGTCCCCACTCCATTCCTTCTCTATCCGTCCCCACTCCATTCCCTCTCTCTCCGTCCCCACTCCATTCCCGCTCTATCCATCCCCACTCCATTCCCTCTCTATCCGTCCCCACTCCTTTCTCTCTCTATCCGTCCCCACTCCATTCTCTCTACATCCGTCCCCACTCCATACACTCTCTGACCGTCCCCACTCCATTCCCTCTCTATCCGTCCCCACTCCATTCCCTCTCTATCCGTCTCCACTCCATTCCCTCTCTATCCTTCCCCACTCCATTCCCACTCTATCCGTCCCCACTCCATTCCCTCTCTATCCGTCCCCACTCCATTCACTCTCTCTCTGTCACCACTCCATTCCCTCTCTATCCGTCCCCACTCCATTCCCGCTCTATCCATCCCCACTCCATTCTCTCTCCATCCGCGCGCACTCCATTCCCTCTCTATCCGTCCCCACTCCATTCCCTTTCTATCCGTCCCCACTCCATTCTCTCTATATCCGTCCCCACTCCATTCCCTCTCTATCCGTCGTCACTCCATTCCCTCGCTATCCGTCCCCACTCCATTCCCTCTCTATCCGTCCCCACTCCATTCCCGCTCTATCCATCCCCACTCCATTCCCTCTCTATCCGTCCCCACTCCTTTCTCTCTCTATCCGTCCCCACTCCATTCTCTCTACATCCGTCCCCACTCCATACACTCTCTGACCGTCCCCACTCCATTCCCTCTCTATCCGTCCCCACTCCATTCCCTCTCTATCCGTCTCCACTCCATTCCCTCTCTATCCTTCCCCACTCCATTCCCACTCTATCCGTCCCCACTCCATTCCCTCTCTATCCGTCCCCACTCCATTCACCCTCTCTCCGTCACCACTCCATTCCCTCTCTATCCGTCCCCACTCCATTCCCGCTCTATCCATCCACACTCCATTCTCTCTCTATCCGTCCCCACTCCATTCTCTCTCCATCCGTCCCCACTCCATTCCCTTTCTATCCGTCCCCACTCCATTCTCTCTCTATCCGTCCCCACTCCATTCCCTCTCTATCCGTCCCCACTCCATTCCCTCGCTATCCGTCCCCACTCCATTCCCTCGCTATCCGTCCCCACTCCATTCCCTCTCTATCCGTCCCCACTCCATTCCCGCTCTATCCATCCCCACTCCATTCCCTCTCTATCCGTCCCCACTCCTTTCTCTCTCTATCCGTCCCCACTCCATTCTCTCTACATCCGTCCCCACTCCATACACTCTCTGACCGTCCCCACTCCATTCCCTCTCTATCCGTCCCCACTCCATTCCCTCTCTATCCGTCTCCACTCCATTCCCTCTCTATCCTTCCCCACTCCATTCCCACTCTATCCGTCCCCACTCCATTCCCTCTCTATCCGTCCCCACTCCATTCACTCTCTCTCCGTCACCACTCCATTCACTCTCTCTCCGTCACCACTCCATTCACTCTCTCTCCGTCACCACTCCATTCACTCTCTCTCCGTCACCACTCCATTCTCTCTCTATCCGTCCCCACTCTATTCTCCCTCTATCCGTCCGGACTCCATTCTCTCTCTATCCGTCCCCACTCCATTCCCACTCTATCTGTCCCCACTCCATTCTCTCTCTATCCGTCCCCACTCCATTCCCTCTCTATCCGTCCCCACTCGATTCTCTCTCTATCCATCCCCATTCCATTCTCTCTCTATCCGACCCCACTACATTCTCTCTCCATCCGCGCGCACTCCATTCCCTCTCTATCCGTCCCCACTCCATTCCCGCTCTATCCGTCCCCACTCCGTTCCCTCTCTATCCGTCCCCACTCCCTTCTCTCTCTATCCGTCCCCACTCCATTCTCTCTCTGCCCGTCCCCACTCCATTCTCTCTCCATCCGTCCCCACTCCATTCCCTTTCTATCCGTCCCTACTCCATTCTCTCTCTATCCGTCCCCACTCCCTTCTCTCTCCATCCGTCCCCACTCCATTCCCTCTCTATCCGTCCCCACTCCATTCCGTCTCTATCCGTCTCCACTCCATTCCCACTCTATCCATCCCCACTCCATTCCATCTCTATCCGTCCCCACACCATTCCCTCTCTATCCGTCCCCACACCATTCCCTCTCTATCTGTCCCCACTCCATTCTCTCTCTATCCGTCCCCACTCCATTCTCTCTCTATCCGTCCCCACTCCATTCTCTCTCTATCCGTCCCCACTCCATTACCTCGCTATCCGTCCTCACTCCATTCCCTCTCTATCCGTCCCCACTCCATCCCGCTCCATCCATCCCCACTCCATTCCCTCTCTATCCGTCCCCACTCCCTTCTCTCTCTATCCGTCCCCACTCCTTTCTCTCTCTAACCGTCCCCACTCCATTCCCTCTCTATCCGTCCCCACTCCATTCCCACTCGATCCATCCCCATTCCATTCCCTCTCTATCCGTCCCCACTCCATTCCCTCTCTATCTGTCCCCACTCCATTCTCTCTCTATCCGTCCCCACTCCATTCTCTCTCCATCCGTCCCCACTCCATTCCTTCTCTATCTGTCCCCACTCCATTCCCTCTCTATCTGTCCCCACTCCATTCCCGATCTATCCCTCCCTACTCGATTCTCTCTCTATCCGACCCTATTCCATTCTCTCTCTATCCGACCCCACTCCATTCTCTCTCCATCCGTCCCCACTCCATTCCCTCTCTATCTGTCCCCACTCCATTCCCTCTCTATCCGTCCCCACTCCATTCCCGCTCTATCCGTCCCCACTCCATTCTCTCTCTATCCGTCCCCACTCCATTCTCTCTCCATCCGTCCCCACTCCATTCCCTTTCTATCCGTCCCCACTCCATTCTCTCTCTATCCGTCCCCACTCCATTCCCTCTCTATCCGTCCCCACTCCATTCCCTCGCTATCCGTCCCCACTCCATTCCCTCTCTATCCGTCCCCACTCCATTCCCGCTCTATCCGTCCCCATTCCATTCCCTCTCTATCCGTCCCCACTCCTTTCTCTCTCTATCCGTCCCCACTCCATTCTCTCTCGATCCGTCCCCACTCCATTCCCTCTCTATCCGTCCCCACTCCATTCCCTCGCTATCCGTCCCCACTCCATTCCCTCTCTATCCGTTCCCACTCCATTCCCGCTCTATCCATCCCCACTCCATTCCCTCTCTATCCGTCCCCACTCCTTTCTCTCTCTATCCGTCCCCACTCCATTCTCTCTACATCCGTCCCCACTCCATACACTCTCTGACCGTCCCCACTCCATTCCCTCTCTATCCGTCCCCACTCCATTCCCTCTCTATCCGTCTCCACTCCATTCCCTCTCTATCCTTCCCCACTCCATTCCCACTCTATCCGTCCCCACTCCATTCCCTCTCTATCCGTCCCCACTCCATTCACTCTCTCTCCGTCACCACTCCATTCACTCTCTCTCCGTCACCACTCCATTCACTCTCTCTCCGTCACCACTCCATTCTCTCTCTATCCGTCCCCACTCTATTCTCCCTCTATCCGTCCGCACTCCATTCTCTCTCTATCCGTCCCCACTCCATTCTCTCTCTATCCGTCCCCGCTCCATTCTCTCTCTATCCATCCCCACTCCATTCTCTCTCTATCCATCCCCACTCCATTCTCTCTATCTCCGTCCCCACTCCATTCCCTCTCGACCCGTCCCCACACCATTTTCTCTCTATCCGCCCCCACTCCATTCTCTCTCCATCCGTCCCCACTCCATTCCCTCTCGATTCTTCCCCACTCCATTCCCACTCTATCTGTCCCCACTCCATTCCCTCTCTATCCGTCCCCACTCCATTCCCGCTCTATCCATCCCCACTCCATTCTCTCTCCATCCGTCCCCACTCCATTCCCTTTCTATCCGTCCCCACTCCATTCTCTCTCGATCCGTCCCCACTCCATTCCCTCTCTATCCGTCCCCACTCAATTCCCTCGCTATCCGTCCCCACTCCATTCCCTCTCTATCCGTCCCCACTCCATTCCCGCTCTATCCATCCCCACTCCATTCCCTCTCTATCCGTCCCCACTCCTTTCTCTCTCTATCCGTCCCCACTCCATTCTCTCTACATCCGTCCCCACTCCATACACTCTCTGACCGTCCCCACTCCATTCCCTCTCTATCCGTCCCCACTCCATTCCCTCTCTATCCGTCTCCACTCCATTCCCTCTCTATCCTTCCCCACTCCATTCCCACTCTATCCGTCCCCACTCCATTCCCTCTCTATCCGTCCCCACTCCATTCACTCTCTCTCTGTCACCACTCCATTCCCTCTCTATCCGTCCCCACTCCATTCCCGCTCTATCCATCCCCAATCCATTCTCTCTCTATCCGTCCCCACTCCATTCTCTCTCCATCCGTCCCCACTCCATTCCCTTTCTATCCGTCCCCACTCCATTCTCTCTCTATCCGTCCCAACTCCATTCCCTCTCTATCCGTCCCCACTCCATTCCCTCGCTATCCGTCCCCACTCCATTCCCTCTCTATCCGTCCCCACTCCATTCCCGCTCTATCCATCCCCACTCCATTCCCTCTCTATCCGTCCCCACTCCTTTCTCTCTCTATCCGTCCCCACTCCATTCTCTCTACATCCGTCCCCACTCCATACACTCTCTGACCGTCCCCACTCCATTCCCTCTCTATCCGTCCCCACTCCATTCCCTCTCTATCCGTCACCACTCCATTCCCTCTCTATCCTTCCCCACTCCATTCCCACTCTATCCGTCCCCACTCCATTCCCTCTCTATCCGTCCCCACTCCATTCACTCTCTCTCCGTCACCACTCCATTCACTCTCTCTCCGTCACCACTCCATTCACTCTCTCTCCGTCACCACTCCATTCTCTCTCTATCCGTCCCCACTCTATTCTCCCTCTATCCGTCCGCACTCCATTCTCTCTCTATCCGTCCCCACTCCATTCTCTCTCTATCCGTCCCCGCTCCATTCTCTCTCTATCCATCCCCACTCCATTCTCTCTCTATCCATCCCCACTCCATTCTCTCTATCTCCGTCCCCACTCCATTCCCTCTCGACCCGTCCCCACACCATTCTCTCTCTATCCGTCCCCACTCCATTCTCTCTCTATCCGTCCCCACTCCTTTCTCTCTCTAACCGTCCCCACTCCATTCCCTCTCTATCCGTCCCCACTCCATTCCCACTCGATCCATCCCCATTCCATTCCCTTTCTATCCGTCCCCACTCCATTCCCTCTCTATCTTTCCCCACTCCATTCTCTCTCTATCCGTCCCCACTCCATTCCCTCTCTAACCGTCCCCACTCCATTCTCTCTCCATCCGTCCCCACTCCATTCCTTCTCTATCCGTCCCCACTCCATTCCCTCTCTCTCCGTCCCCACTCCATTCCCGCTCTATCCATCCCCACTCCATTCCCTCTCTATCCGTCCCCACTCCTTTCTCTCTCTATCCGTCCCCACTCCATTCTCTCTACATCCGTCCCCACTCCATACACTCTCTGACCGTCCCCACTCCATTCCCTCTCTATCCGTCCCCACTCCATTCCCTCTCTATCCGTCTCCACTCCATTCCCTCTCTATCCTTCCCCACTCCATTCCCACTCTATCCGTCCCCACTCCATTCCCTCTCTATCCGTCCCCACTCCATTCACTCTCTCTCTGTCACCACTCCATTCCCTCTCTATCCGTCCCCACTCCATTCCCGCTCTATCCATCCCCACTCCATTCTCTCTCCATCCGCGCGCACTCCATTCCCTCTCTATCCGTCCCCACTCCATTCCCTTTCTATCCGTCCCCACTCCATTCTCTCTATATCCGTCCCCACTCCATTCCCTCTCTATCCGTCGTCACTCCATTCCCTCGCTATCCGTCCCCACTCCATTCCCTCTCTATCCGTCCCCACTCCATTCCCGCTCTATCCATCCCCACTCCATTCCCTCTCTATCCGTCCCCACTCCTTTCTCTCTCTATCCGTCCCCACTCCATTCTCTCTACATCCGTCCCCACTCCATACACTCTCTGACCGTCCCCACTCCATTCCCTCTCTATCCGTCCCCACTCCATTCCCTCTCTATCCGTCTCCACTCCATTCCCTCTCTATCCTTCCCCACTCCATTCCCACTCTATCCGTCCCCACTCCATTCCCTCTCTATCCGTCCCCACTCCATTCACCCTCTCTCCGTCACCACTCCATTCCCTCTCTATCCGTCCCCACTCCATTCCCGCTCTATCCATCCACACTCCATTCTCTCTCTATCCGTCCCCACTCCATTCTCTCTCCATCCGTCCCCACTCCATTCCCTTTCTATCCGTCCCCACTCCATTCTCTCTCTATCCGTCCCCACTCCATTCCCTCTCTATCCGTCCCCACTCCATTCCCTCGCTATCCGTCCCCACTCCATTCCCTCGCTATCCGTCCCCACTCCATTCCCTCTCTATCCGTCCCCACTCCATTCCCGCTCTATCCATCCCCACTCCATTCCCTCTCTATCCGTCCCCACTCCTTTCTCTCTCTATCCGTCCCCACTCCATTCTCTCTACATCCGTCCCCACTCCATACACTCTCTGACCGTCCCCACTCCATTCCCTCTCTATCCGTCCCCACTCCATTCCCTCTCTATCCGTCTCCACTCCATTCCCTCTCTATCCTTCCCCACTCCATTCCCACTCTATCCGTCCCCACTCCATTCCCTCTCTATCCGTCCCCACTCCATTCACTCTCTCTCCGTCACCACTCCATTCACTCTCTCTCCGTCACCACTCCATTCACTCTCTCTCCGTCACCACTCCATTCACTCTCTCTCCGTCACCACTCCATTCTCTCTCTATCCGTCCCCACTCTATTCTCCCTCTATCCGTCCGGACTCCATTCTCTCTCTATCCGTCCCCACTCCATTCTCTCTCTATCCGTCCCCGCTCCATTCTCTCTCTATCCATCCCCACTCCATTCTCTCTCTATCCATCCCCACTCCATTCTCTCTATCTCCGTCCCCACTCCATTCCCTCTCGACCCGTCCCCACACCATTTTCTCTCTATCCGCCCCCACTCCATTCTCTCTCCATCCGTCCCCACTCCATTCCCTCTCGATCCATCCCCACTCCATTCCCACTCTATCTGTCCCCACTCCATTCTCTCTCTATCCGTCCCCACTCCATTCCCTCTCTATCCGTCCCCACTCGATTCTCTCTCTATCCAACCCCATTCCATTCTCTCTCTATCCGACCCCACTACATTCTCTCTCCATCCGCGCGCACTCCATTCCCTCTCTATCCGTCCCCACTCCATTCCCTTTCTATCCGTCCCCACTCCATTCTCTCTCTATCCGTCCCCACTCCATTCCCTCTCTATCCGTCCCCACTCCATTCCCTCGCTATCCGTCCCCTCTCCATTCCCTCTCTATCCGTCCCCACTCCATTCCTGCTCTATCCATCCCCACTCCATTCCCGCTCTATCCATCCCCACTCCATTCCCTCTCTATCCGTCCCCACTCCTTTCTCTCTCTATCCGTCCCCACTCCATTCTCTCTACATCCGTCCCCACTCCATACACTCTCTGACCGTCCCCACTCCATTCCCTCTCTATCCGTCCCCACTCCATTCCCTCTCTATCCGTCTCCACTCCATTCCCTCTCTATCCTTCCCCACTCCATTCCCACTCTATCCGTCCCCACTCCATTCCCTCTCTATCCGTCCCCACTCCATTCACCCTCTCTCCGTCACCACTCCATTCCCTCTCTATCCGTCCCCACTCCATTCCCGCTCTATCCATCCCCACTCCATTCTCTCTCTATCCGTCCCCACTCCATTCTCTCTCCATCCGTCCCCACTCCATTCCCTTTCTATCCGTCCCCACTCCATTCTCTCTCTATCCGTCCCCACTCCATTCCCTCGCTATCCGTCCCCACTCCATTCCCTCTCTATCCGTTCCCACTCCATTCCCGCTCTATCCATCCCCACTCCATTCCCTCTCTATCCGTCCCCACTCCTTTCTCTCTCTATCCGTCCCCACTCCATTCTCTCTACATCCGTCCCCACTCCATACACTCTCTGACCGTCCCAACTCCATTCCCTCGCTATCCGTCCCCACTCCATTCCCTTTCTATCCGTCCCCACTCCATTCCCTCGCTATCCGTCCCCACTCCATTCCCTCTCTATCCGTCCCCACTCCATTCCCGCTCTATCCATCCCCACTCCATTCCCTCTCTATCCGTCCCCACTCCTTTCTCTCTCTATCCGTCCCCACTCCATTCTCTCTACATCCGTCCCCACTCCTTACACTCTCTGACCGTCCCCACTCCATTCCCTCTCTATCCGTCCCCACTCCATTCCCTCTCTATCCTTCCCCACTCCATTCCCACTCTATCCGTCCCCACTCCATTCCCTCTCTATCCGTCCCCACTCCATTCACTCTCTCTCCGTCACCACTCCATTCACTCTCTCTCCGTCACCACTCCATTCACTCTCTCTCCGTCACCACTCCATTCTCTCTCTATCCGTCCCCACTCTATTCTCCCTCTATCCGTCCGCACTCCATTCTCTCTCTATCCGTCCCCACTCCATTCTCTCTCTATCCGTCCCCGCTCCATTCTCTCTCTATCCATCCCCACTCCATTCTCTCTCTATCCATCCCCACTCCATTCTCCCTATCTCCGTCCCCACTCCATTCCCTCTCGACCCGTCCCCACACCATTTTCTCTCTATCCGCCCCCACTCCATTCTCTCTCCATCCGTCCCCGCTCCATTCCCTCTCTATCCGTCCCCACTCCATTCCCTCTCTATCCGTCCCCACTCGATTCTCTCTCTATCCAACCCCATTCCATTCTCTCTCTATCCGACCCCACTACATTCTCTCTCCATCCGCGCGCACTCCATTCCCTCTCTATCCGTCCCCAGTCCATTCCCGCTCTATCCGTCCCCACTCCGTTCCCTCTCTATCCGTCCCAACACCATTCCCTCTCTATCCGTCCCCACTCCATTCTCTCTCTATCCGTCCCCACTCCATTCTCTCTCTATCCGTCCCCACTCCATTACCTCGCTATCCGTCCACACTCCATTCCCTCTCTATCCGTCCCCACTCCATCCCGCTCCATCCATCCCCACTCCATTCCCTCTCCATCCATCCCCACTCCATTCCCTCTCTATCCGTCCCCACTCCATTCTCTCTCTTTCCGTCCCCACTCCATTCCCTCTCTATCCATCCCCACTCCATTCCCTCGCTATCCGTCCCCACTCGATTCCCTCTCTTTCCATCCCCGCTCCATTCACTCTCTCTCCGTCACCACTCCATTCACTCTCTCTCCGTCACCACTCCATTCACTCTCTCTCCGTCACCACTCCATTCTCTCTCTATCCGACCCCACTCTATTCTCCCTCTATCCGTCCGCACTCCATTCTCTCTCTATCCGTCCCCACTCCATTCTCTCTCTATCCGTCCCCGCTCCATTCTCTCTCTATCCATCCCCACTCCATTCTCTCTCTATCCATCCCCACTCCATTCTCTCTATCTCCGTCCCCACTCCATTCCCTCTCGACCCGTCCCCACACCATTTTCTCTCTATCCGCCCCCACTCCATTCCCTCTCTATCCATCCCCACTCCATTCCCTCGCTATCCGTCCCCACTCGATTCCCTCTCTTTCCATCCCCGCTCCATTCACTCTCTCTCCGTCACCACTCCATTCACTCTCTCTCCGTCACCACTCAATTCACTCTCTCTCCGTCACCACTCCATTCTCTCTCTATCCGACCCCACTCTATTCTCCCTCTATCCGTCCGCACTCCATTCTCTCTCTATCCGTCCCCACTCCATTCTCTCTCTATCCGTCCCCGCTCCATTCTCTCTCTATCCATCCCCACTCCATTCTCTCTCTATCCATCCCCACTCCATTCTCTCTATCTCCGTCCCCACTCCATTCCCTCTCGACCCGTCCCCACACCATTTTCTCTCTATCCGCCCCCACTCCATTCTCTCTCCATCCGTCCCCACTCCATTCCCTCTCGATCCATCCCCACTCCATTCCCACTCTATCTGTCCCCACTCCATTATCTCTCTAACCGTCCCCACTCCATTCACTCTCTATCCATCACCACTCCATTCTCTCGATCCGTCCCCACTCCATTACCTCGCTAGCCGTCCTCACTACATTCCCTCTCTACCGTCCCCACTCCATTCCCTCTCTATCCGTCTCCACTCCATTATCTCTCTATCCGTCCCCACTCCATTCACTCTCTATCCATCACCACTCCATTCTCTCGATCCGTCCCCACTCCATTACCTCGCTAGCCGTCCACACTACATTCCCTCTCTACCGTCTCCACTCCATTCCCTCTCTACCGTCCCCACTCCATTCTCTCTATCCGTCCTCACTCCATTCTCTCTCTATCCGTCCCCACTCCATTCTCTCAATCCGTCCCCACTCGATTTGCGCTCTCTCCGTCCCCACTCCATTCTCTCTTCATCCGTCCCCACTTCATTCCCTCTCTATCTGTCCCCACTCCATTCTCTCTCTATCCGTCCCCACTTCATTCTCTCTCTATCCGTCCCCACTCCATTCTCTCTCTATCCGTCCCCACTCCATTATCTCTCTATCCGTCCCCACTCCATTCTCTCTCTATCTGTCCCCACTCCATTCTCTCTCTATCCGTCCCCACTCCATTCTCTCTCTATCCGTCCCCACTCCATTCCCTCTCTACCGTCCCCACTCCATTCCCTCTCTATCCGTCCCCACTCCATTCTCTCTCTATCCGTCCCCACTCCATTCCCGCTCATCCGTCCCCACTCCATTCTCTCTTCTCCCGTCCCCACTCCATTCTCTCTTCTGCCGTCCCCACACCATTCTCTCTATCCGTCCCCACTCCATTCTCTCTCTATCCGTCCCCACGCCATTCTCTCAATCCGTCCCCACTCCATTCCCGATCTATCCCTCCCTACTCGATTCTCTCTCTATCCGACCCTATTCCATTCTCTCTCTATCCGACCCCACTCCATTCTCTCTCCATCCGTCCCCACTCCATTCCCTCTCTATCAGTCCCCACTCCATTCCCTCTCTATCCGTCCCCACTCCATTCCCGCTCTATCCATCCCCACTCCATTCTCTCTCTATCTGTCCCCACTCCATTCTCTCTCCATCCGTCCCCACTCCATTCCCTTTCTATCCGTCCCTACTCCATTCTCTCTCTATCCGTCCCCACTCCATTCTCTCTCTATCCGTCCCCACTCGATTCCCTCTCTATCCGTGCCTTCTCCATTCTCTCTCTATCCGTCCACACTCTATTCCCTCTCTCCCCATCCCCACACCATTTTCTCTCTATCCGCCCCCACTCCATTCTCTCTCGATCCGTCCCCACTCGATTCCCTCTCTATCCGTACCGACTCCATTCTCTCCATCTGCCCCCACTCCATTCCCTCTCTATCCGTACCCACTCCATTCCCTCTCTATCCGTCTCCACTCCCTTCCCTCTCTATCCTTCCCCACTCCATTCCCACTCTATCCGTCCCCACTCCATTCCCTCTCTATCCGTCCCCACTCCATTCACTCTCTCTCCGTCACCACTCCATTCCCTCTCTATCCGTCCCCACTCCATTCCCGCTCTATCCATCCCCACTCCATTCTCTCTCTATGCGTCCCCACTCCATTCTCTCTCCATCCGTCCCCACTCCATTCACTTTCTATCCGTCCCCACTCCATTCACTCTCTATCCGTCACCACTCCATTCCCTCTCTATCCGTCCCCAATCCATTCCCTCGCTATCCGTCCCCACTCCATTCCCTCTCTATCCGTCCCCACTCCATTCCCGCTCTATCCATCCCCACTCCATTCCCTCTCTGTCCGTCCCCACTCCATTCTCTCTCCATCCGTCCCCACTCCATACACTCTCTAACCGTCCCCACTCCATTCCCTCTCTATCCGTCCCCACTCCATTCCCTCTCTATCCGTCTCAACTCCATTCCCTCTCTATCCTTCCCCACTCCATTCCCACTCTATCCGTCCCCACTCCATTCCCTCTCTATCCGTCCCCACTCCATTCACTCTCTCTCCGTCACCACTCCATTCACTCTCTCTCCGTCACCACTCCATTCCCTCTCTATCCGTCCCCACTCCATTCCCTCTCTATCCGTCTCAACTCCATTCCCTCTCTATCCTTCCCCACTCCATTCCCACTCTATCCGTCCCCACTCCATTCCCTCTCTATCCGTCCCCACTCCATTCACTCTCTCTCCGTCACCACTCCATTCACTCTCTCTCCGTCACCACTCCATTCACTCTCTCTCCGTCACCACTCCATTCTCTCTCTATCCGTCCGCACTCCATTCTCTCTCTATCCGTCCGCACTCCATTCTCTCTCTATCCGTCCCCGCTCCATTCATTCTCTATCCATCCCCACTCCATTCTCTCTCTATCCATCCCCACTCCATTCTCTCTATCTCCGTCCCCACTCCATTCTCTCTCTATCCGTCCGCACCCCATTCTGTCTCTATCCTTCCCCACTCCATTCTCTCCCTACCCGCCCCCACACCATTCTCTCTCTAACCGTCCCCACTCCATTCCCTCTCTATCCGTCCCCACTCCTTTCCCACTCGATCCATCCCCATTCCATTCCCTCTCTATCCGTACCCACTCCATTCCCTCTCTATCTGTCCCCACTCCATTCTCTCTCTATCCGTCCCCACTCCATTCCCTCTCTAACCGTCCCCACTCCATTCTCTCTCCATCCGTCCCCACTCCATTCCTTCTCTATCTGTCCCCACTCCATTCTCTCTCTATCCATCCCCACTCCATTCCCTCTCTAACCGTCCCCACTCCATTCTCTCTCCATCCGTCCCCACTCCATTCCCGATCTATCCCTCCCCACTCCGTTCCCTCTCTATCCGTCCCCACTCCCTTCTCTCTCTATCCGTCCCCACTCCATTCTCTCTCTATCCGTCCCCACTCCATTCTCTCTCCATCCGTCCCCACTCCATTCTCTCTCCATCCGTCCCCACTCCATTCTCTCTCTATCCGTCCCCACTCCATTACCTCGCTATCCGTCCACACTCCATTCCCTCTCTATCCGTCCCCACTCCATCCCGCTCCATCCAGCCCCACTCCATTCCCTCTCTATCCGTCCCCACTCCATTCCCGCTCTATCCGTCCCCACTCCGTTCCCTCTCTATCCGTCCCCACTCCATTCCCGCTCTATCCGTCCCCACTCCGTTCCCTCTCTATCCGTCCCCACTCCCTTCTCTCTCTATCCGTCCCCACTCCGTTCCCTCTCGATCCGTCCCCACTCCATTCCCGCTCTATCCGTCCCCACTCCGTTCCCTCTCTATCCGTCCCCACTCCCTTCTCTCTCTATCCGTCCCCACTCCATTCTCTCTCTATCCGTCCCCACTCCATTCTCTCTCCATCCGTCCCCACTCGATTCTCTCTCTATCCGTCCCCACACCATTCCCTCTTTATCCGTCCCCACTCAATTCTCTCTCTATCCGTCCCCACTCCATTCTCTCTCTATCCGTCCCCACTCCATTCCCTCTCTATCCGTCTCCACTCCATTCCCTCTCTATCCTTCCCCACTCCATTCCCACTCTATCCATCCCCACACCATTCCCTCTCTATCCGTTCCCACTCCCTTCTCTCTCTATCCGTCCCCACTCCCTTCTCTCTCCATCCGTCCCCACTCCATTCCCACTCTATCCGTCCCCACTCCATTCCCTCTCTATCCGTCTCCACTCCATTCCCTCTCTATCCTTCCGCACTCCATTCCCACTCTATCCATCCCCACTCCATTCCATCTCTATCCGTCCCAACACCATTCCCTCTCTATCCGTCCCCACTCCATTCTCTCTCTATCCGTCCCCACTCCATTCTCTCTCTATCCGTCCCCACTCCATTACCTCGCTATCCGTCCACACTCCATTCCCTCTCTATCCGTCCCCACTCCATCCCGCTCCATCCATCCCCACTCCATTCCCTCTCTATCCGTCCCCACTCCCTTCTCTCTCTATCCGTCCCCACTCCCTTTTCTCTCCATCCGTCCCCACTCCATTCACTCTCTAACCGTCCCCACTCCATTCCCTCTCTATCCGTCCCCACTCCATTCCCTCTCTATCCGTCTCCACTCCATTCCCTCTCTATCCTTCCCCACTCCATTCCCACTCTATCCATCCCCACTCCATTCCATCTCTATCCGTCACCACTCCATTCTCTCTCTATCCGTCCCCACTCCATTCTCTCTCTTTCCGTCCCCACTCCATTCCCTCTCTATCCATCCCCACTCCATTCCCTCGCTATCCGTCCCCACTCGATTCCCTCTCTTTCCATCCCCGCTCCATTCACTCTCTCTCCGTCACCACTCCATTCACTCTCTCTCCGTCACCACTCCATTCACTCTCTCTCCGTCACCACTCCATTCTCTCTCTATCCGACCCCACTCTATTCTCCCTCTATCCGTCCGCACTCCATTCTCTCTCTATCCGTCCCCACTCCATTCTCTCTCTATCCGTCCCCGCTCCATTCTCTCTCTATCCATCCCCACTCCATTCTCTCTCTATCCATCCCCACTCCATTCTCTCTATCTCCGTCCCCACTCCATTCCCTCTCGACCCGTCCCCACACCATTTTCTCTCTATCCGCCCCCACTCCATTCTCTCTCCATCCGTCCCCACTCCATTCCCTCTCGATCCATCCCCACTCCATTCCCACTCTATCTGTCCCCACTCCATTATCTCTCTATCCGTCCCCACTCCATTCACTCTCTATCCATCACCACTCCATTCTCTCGATCCGTCCCCACTCCATTACCTCGCTAGCCGTCCACACTACATTCCCTCTCTACCGTCTCCACTCCATTCCCTCTCTACCGTCCCCACTCCATTCTCTCTATCCGTCCTCACTCCATTCTCTCTCTATCCGTCCCCACTCCATTCTCTCAATCCGTCCCCACTCGATTTGCGCTCTCTCCGTCCCCACTCCATTCTCTCTTCATCCGTCCCCACTTCATTCCCTCTCTATCTGTCCCCACTCCATTCTCTCTCTATCCGTCCCCACTCCATTCTCTCTCTATCCGTCCCCACTCCATTCTCTCTCTATCCGTCCCCACTCCATTATCTCTCTATCCGTCCCCACTCCATTCTCTCTCTATCTGTCCCCACTCCATTCTCTCTCTATCCGTCCCCACTCCATTCTCTCTCTATCCGTCCCCACTCCATTCCCTCTCTACCGTCCCCACTCCATTCCCTCTCTATCCGTCCCCACTCCATTCTCTCTCTATCCGTCCCCACTCCATTCCCGCTTATCCGTCCCCACTCCATTCTCTCTTCTCCCGTCCCCACTCCATTCTCTCTTCTGCCGTCCCCACACCATTCTCTCTATCCGTCCCCACTCCATTCTCTCTCTATCCGTCCCCACGCCATTCTCTCAATCCGTCCCCACTCCATTCCCGATCTATCCCTCCCTACTCGATTCTCTCTCTATCCGACCCTATTCCATTCTCTCTCTATCCGACCCCACTCCATTCTCTCTCCATCCGTCCCCACTCCATTCCCTCTCTATCAGTCCCCACTCCATTCCCTCTTTATCCGTCCCCACTCCATTCCCGCTCTATCCATCCCCACTCCATTCTCTCTCTATCTGTCCCCACTCCATTTTCTCTCCATCCGTCCCCACTCCATTCCCTTTCTATCCGTCCCTACTCCATTCTCTCTCTATCCGTCCCCACTCCATTCTCTCTCTATCCGTCCCCACTCGATTCCCTCTCTATCCGTGCCTTCTCCATTCTCTCTCTATCCGTCCACACTCTATTCCCTCTCTCCCCATCCCCACACCATTTTCTCTCTATCCGCCCCCACTCCATTCTCTCTCGATCCGCCCCCACTCGATTCCCTCTCTATCCGTACCGACTCCATTCTCTCCATCTGCCCCCAATCCATTCCCTCTCTATCCGTCCCCACTCCATTCCCTCTCTATCCGTCTCCACTCCATTCCCTCTCTATCCTTCCCCACTCCATTCCCACTCTATCCGTCCCCACTCCATTCCCTCTCTATCCGTCCCCACTCCATTCACTCTCTCTCCGTCACCACTCCATTCTCTCTCTATCCGTCCCCACTCCATTCTCTCTCCATCCGTCCCCACTCCATTCACTTTCTATCCGTCCCCACTCCATTCACTCTCTATCCGTCACCACTCCATTCCCTCTCTATCCGTCACCAATCCATTCCCTCGCTATCCGTCCCCACTCCATTCCCTCTCTATCCGTCCCCACTCCATTCCCGCTCTATCCATCCCCACTCCATTCCCTCTCTGTCCGTCCCCACTCCTTTCTCTCTCTATCCGTCCCCACTCCATTCTCTCTCCATCCGTCCCCACTCCATACACTCTCTAACCGTCCCCACTCCATTCCCTCTCTATCCGTCCCCACTCCATTCCCTCTCTATCCGTCTCAACTCCATTCCCTCTCTATCCTTCCCCACTCCATTCCCACTCTATCCGTCCCCACTCCATTCCCTCTCTATCCGTCCCCACTCCATTCACTCTCTCTCCGTCACCACTCCATTCACTCGCTCTCCGTCACCACTCCATTCACTCTCTCTCCGTCACCACTCCATTCTCTCTCTATCCGTCCCCACTCCATTCTCTCTCTATCCGTCCCCACTCTATTCTCTCTCTATCCGTCCGCACTCCATTCTCTCTCTATCCGTCCCCGCTCCATTCTCTCTCTATCCATCCCCACTCCATTCTCTCTCTATCCATCCCCACTCCATTCTCTCTATCTCCGTCCCCACTCCATTCTCTCTCTATCCGTCCGCACCCCATTCTGTCTCTATCCTTCCCCACTCCATTCTCTCCCTATCCGCCCCCACACCATTCTCTCTCTAACCGTCCCCACTCCATTCCCTCTCTATCCGTCCCCACTCCATTCCCACTCGATCCATCCCCATTCCATTCCCTCTCTATCCGTACCCACTCCATTCCCTCTCTATCTGTCCCCACTCCATTCTCTCTCTATCCGTCCCCACTCCATTCCCTCTCTAACCGTCCCCACTCCATTCTCTCTCCATCCGTCCCCACTCCATTCCTTCTCTATCTGTCCCCACTCCATTCCCTCTCTATCTGTCCCCACTCCATTCCCGATCTATCCCTCCCTACTCGATTTTCTCTCTATCCGACCCTATTCCATTCTCTCTCTATCCGACCCCACTCCATTCTCTCTCCATCCGTCCCCACTCCATTCCCTCTCTATCTGTCCCCACTCCATTCCCTCTCTATCCGTCCCCACTCCATTCCCGCTCTATCCATCCCCACTCCATTCTCTCTCTATCTGTCCCCACTCCATTCTCTCTCCATCCGTCCCCACTCCATTCCCTTTCTATCCGTCCCCACTCCATTCTCTCTCTATCCGTCCCCACTCCATTCCCTCTCTATCCGTCCCCACTCCATTCCCTCGCTATCCGTCCCCACTCCATTCCCTCTCTATCCGTCCCCACTCCATTCCCGCTCGATCCATCCCCACTCCATTCCCTCTCTATCCGTCCCCACTCCTTTCTCTCTCTATCCGTCCCCACTCCATTCTCTCTACATCCGTCCCCACTCCATACACTCTCTGACAGTCCCCACTCCATTCCATCTCTATCCGTCCCCACTCCATTCCCTCTCTATCCGTCTCCACTCCATTCCCTCTCTATCCTTCCCCACTCCATTCCCACTCTATCCGTCCCCACTCCATTCCCTCTCTATCCGTCCCCACTCCATTCACTCTCTCTCCGTCACCACTCCATTCCCTCTCTATCCGTCCCCACTCCATTCCCGCTCTATCCATCCCCACTCCATTCTCTCTCTCTCCGTCCCCACTCCATTCTCTCTCCATCCGTCCCCACTCCATTCCCTTTCTATCCGTCCCCACTCCATTCTCTCTCTATCCGTCCCCACTCCATTCCCTCTCTATCCGTCCCCACTCCATTCCCTCGCTATCCGTCCCCACTCCATTCCCTCTCTATCCGTCCCCACTCCATTCCCGCTCTATCAATCCCCACTCCATTCCCTCTCTATCCGTCCCCACTCCTTTCTCTCTCTATCCGTCCCCACTCCATTCTCTCTACATCCGTCCCCACTCCATACACTCTCTGACCGTCCCCACTCCATTCCCTCTCTATCCGTCCCCACTCCATTCCCTCTCTATCCGTCTCCACTCCATTCCCTCTCTATCCTTCCCCACTCCATTCCCACTCTATCCGTCCCCACTCCATTCCCTCTCTATCCGTCCCCACTCCAGTCACTCTCTCTCCGTCACCACTCCATTCACTCTCTCTCCGTCACCACTCCATTCACTCTCTCTCCGTCTCCACTCCATTCCCTCTCTATCCTTCCCCACTCCATTCCCACTCTATCCGTCCCCACTCCATTCCCTCTCTATCCGTCCCCACTCCAGTCACTCTCTCTCCGTCACCACTCCATTCACTCTCTCTCCGTCACCACTCCATTCACTCTCTCTCCGTCCCCACTCCATACACTCTCTAACCGTCCCCACTCCATTCCCTCTCTATCCGTCCCCACTCCATTCCCTCTCTATCCGTCTCAACTCCATTCCCTCTCTATCCTTCCCCACTCCATTCCCACTCTATCCGTCCCCACTCCATTCCCTCTCTATCCGTCCCCACTCCATTCACTCTCTCTCCGTCACCACTCCATTCACTCGCTCTCCGTCACCACTCCATTCACTCTCTCTCCGTCACCACTCCATTCTCTCTCTATCCGTCCCCACTCCATTCTCTCTCTATCCGTCCCCACTCTATTCTCTCTCTATCCGTCCGCACTCCATTCTCTCTCTATCCGTCCCCGCTCCATTCTCTCTCTATCCATCCCCACTCCATTCTCTCTCTATCCATCCCCACTCCATTCTCTCTATCTCCGTCCCCACTCCATTCTCTCTCTATCCGTCCGCACCCCATTCTGTCTCTATCCTTCCCCACTCCATTCTCTCCCTATCCGCCCCCACACCATTCTCTCTCTAACCGTCCCCACTCCATTCCCTCTCTATCCGTCCCCACTCCATTCCCACTCGATCCATCCCCATTCCATTCCCTCTCTATCCGTACCCACTCCATTCCCTCTCTATCTGTCCCCACTCCATTCTCTCTCTATCCGTCCCCACTCCATTCCCTCTCTAACCGTCCCCACTCCATTCTCTCTCCATCCGTCCCCACTCCATTCCTTCTCTATCTGTCCCCACTCCATTCCCTCTCTATCTGTCCCCACTCCATTCCCGATCTATCCCTCCCTACTCGATTTTCTCTCTATCCGACCCTATTCCATTCTCTCTCTATCCGACCCCACTCCATTCTCTCTCCATCCGTCCCCACTCCATTCCCTCTCTATCTGTCCCCACTCCATTCCCTCTCTATCCGTCCCCACTCCATTCCCGCTCTATCCATCCCCACTCCATTCTCTCTCTATCTGTCCCCACTCCATTCTCTCTCCATCCGTCCCCACTCCATTCCCTTTCTATCCGTCCCCACTCCATTCTCTCTCTATCCGTCCCCACTCCATTCCCTCTCTATCCGTCCCCACTCCATTCCCTCGCTATCCGTCCCCACTCCATTCCCTCTCTATCCGTCCCCACTCCATTCCCGCTCGATCCATCCCCACTCCATTCCCTCTCTATCCGTCCCCACTCCTTTCTCTCTCTATCCGTCCCCACTCCATTCTCTCTACATCCGTCCCCACTCCATACACTCTCTGACAGTCCCCACTCCATTCCATCTCTATCCGTCCCCACTCCATTCCCTCTCTATCCGTCTCCACTCCATTCCCTCTCTATCCTTCCCCACTCCATTCCCACTCTATCCGTCCCCACTCCATTCCCTCTCTATCCGTCCCCACTCCATTCACTCTCTCTCCGTCACCACTCCATTCCCTCTCTATCCGTCCCCACTCCATTCCCGCTCTATCCATCCCCACTCCATTCTCTCTCTATCCGTCCCCACTCCATTCTCTCTCCATCCGTCCCCACTCCATTCCCTTTCTATCCGTCCCCACTCCATTCTCTCTCTATCCGTCCCCACTCCATTCCCTCTCTATCCGTCCCCACTCCATTCCCTCGCTATCCGTCCCCACTCCATTCCCTCTCTATCCGTCCCCACTCCATTCCCGCTCTATCAATCCCCACTCCATTCCCTCTCTATCCGTCCCCACTCCTTTCTCTCTCTATCCGTCCCCACTCCATTCTCTCTACATCCGTCCCCACTCCATACACTCTCTGACCGTCCCCACTCCATTCCCTCTCTATCCGTCCCCACTCCATTCCCTCTCTATCCGTCTCCACTCCATTCCCTCTCTATCCTTCCCCACTCCATTCCCACTCTATCCGTCCCCACTCCATTCCCTCTCTATCCGTCCCCACTCCAGTCACTCTCTCTCCGTCACCACTCCATTCACTCTCTCTCCGTCACCACTCCATTCACTCTCTCTCCGTCTCCACTCCATTCCCTCTCTATCCTTCCCCACTCCATTCCCACTCTATCCGTCCCCACTCCATTCCCTCTCTATCCGTCCCCACTCCAGTCACTCTCTCTCCGTCACCACTCCATTCACTCTCTCTCCGTCACCACTCCATTCACTCTCTCTCCGTCCCCACTCCATACACTCTCTAACCGTCCCCACTCCATTCCCTCTCTATCCGTCCCCACTCCATTCCCTCTCTATCCGTCTCAACTCCATTCCCTCTCTATCCTTCCCCACTCCATTCCCACTCTATCCGTCCCCACTCCATTCCCTCTCTATCCGTCCCCACTCCATTCACTCTCTCTCCGTCACCACTCCATTCACTCGCTCTCCGTCACCACTCCATTCACTCTCTCTCCGTCACCACTCCATTCTCTCTCTATCCGTCCCCACTCCATTCTCTCTCGATCCGTCCCCACTCTATTCTCTCTCTATCCGTCCGCACTCCATTCTCTCTCTATCCGTCCCCGCTCCATTCTCTCTCTATCCATCCCCACTCCATTCTCTCTCTATCCATCCCCACTCCATTCTCTCTATCTCCGTCCCCACTCCATTCTCTCTCTATCCGTCCGCACCCCATTCTGTCTCTATCCTTCCCCACTCCATTCTCTCCCTATCCGCCCCCACACCATTCTCTCTCTAACCGTCCCCACTCCATTCCCTCTCTATCCGTCCCCACTCCATTCCCACTCGATCCATCCCCATTCCATTCCCTCTCTATCCGTACCCACTCCATTCCCTCTCTATCTGTCCCCACTCCATTCTCTCTCTATCCGTCCCCACTCCATTCCCTCTCTAACCGTCCCCACTCCATTCTCTCTCCATCCGTCCCCACTCCATTCCTTCTCTATCTGTCCCCACTCCATTCCCTCTCTATCTGTCCCCACTCCATTCCCGATCTATCCCTCCCTACTCGATTCTCTCTCTATCCGACCCTATTCCATTCTCTCTCTATCCGACCCCACTCCATTCTCTCTCCATCCGTCCCCACTCCATTCCCTCTCTATCTGTCCCCACTCCATTCCCTCTCTATCCGTCCCCACTCCATTCCCGCTCTATCCATCCCCACTCCATTCTCTCTCTATCTGTCCCCACTCCATTCTCTCTCCATCTTCCCCACTCCATTCCCTTTCTATCCGTCCCCACTCCATTCTCTCTCTATCCGTCCCCACTCCATTCCCTCTCTATCCGTCCCCACTCCATTCCCTCGCTATCCGTCCCCACTCCATTCCCTCTCTATCCGTCCCCACTCCATTCCCGCTCGATCCATCCCCACTCCATTCCCTCTCTATCCGTCCCCACTCCTTTCTCTCTCTATCCGTCCCCACTCCATTCTCTCTACATCCGTCCCCACTCCATACACTCTCTGACAGTCCCCACTCCATTCCATCTCTATCCGTCCCCACTCCATTCCCTCTCTATCCGTCTCCACTCCATTCCCTCTCTATCCTTCCCCACTCCATTCCCACTCTATCCGTCCCCACTCCATTCCCTCTCTATCCGTCCCCACTCCATTCACTCTCTCTCCGTCACCACTCCATTCCCTCTCTATCCGTCCCCACTCCATTCCCGCTCTATCCATCCCCACTCCATTCTCTCTCTATCCGTCCCCACTCCATTCTCTCTCCATCCGTCCCCACTCCATTCCCTTTCTATCCGTCCCCACTCCATTCTCTCTCTATCCGTCCCCACTCCATTCCCTCTCTATCCGTCCCCACTCCATTCCCTCGCTATCCGTCCCCACTCCATTCCCTCTCTATCCGTCCCCACTCCATTCCCGCTCTATCAATCCCCACTCCATTCCCTCTCTATCCGTCCCCACTCCTTTCTCTCTCTATCCGTCCCCACTCCATTCCCTCTCTATCCGTCTCCACTCCATTCCCTCTCTATCCTTCCCCACTCCATTCCCACTCTATCCGTCCCCACTCCATTCCCTCTCTATCCGTCCCCACTCCAGTCACTCTCTCTCCGTCACCACTCCATTCACTCTCTCTCCGTCACCACTCCATTCACTCTCTCTCCGTCACCACTCCATTCTCTCTCTATCCGTCCCCACTCTATTCTCCCTCTATCCGTCCGCACTCCATTCTCTCTCTATCCGTCCCCACTCCATTCTCTCTCTATCCATCCCCGCTCCATTCTCTCTCTATCCATCCCCACTCCATTCTCTCTCTATCCATCCCCACTCCATTCTCTCTATCTCCGTCCCCACTCCATTCCCTCTCGACCCGTCCCCACACCATTTTCTCTCTATGCGCCCCCACTCCATTCTCTCTCCATCCGTCCCCACTCCATTCCCTCTCGATCCATCCCCACTCCATTCCCACTCTATCTGTCCCCACTCCATTCTCTCTCTATCCGTCCCCACTCCATTCCCTCTCTATCCGTCCCCACTCGATTCTCTCTCTATCCAACCCCATTCCATTCTCTCTCTATCCGACCCCACTACATTCTCTCTCCATCCGCGCGCACTCCATTCCCTCTCTATCCGTCCCCACTCCATTCCCTTTCTATCCGTCCCCACTCCATTCTCTCTCTATCCGTCCCCACTCCATTCCCTCTCTATCCGTCCCCACTCCATTCCCTCGCTATCCGTCCTCACTCCATTCCCTCTCTATCCGTCCCCACTCCATTCCCGCTCTATCCATCCGCACTCCATTCCCTCTCTATCCGTCCCCACTCCTTTCTCTCTCTATCCGTCCCCACTCCATTCTCTCTACATCCGTCACCACTCCATACACTCTCTGACCGTCCCCACTCCATTCCCTCTCTATCCGTCCCCACTCCATTCCCTCTCTATCCGTCTCCACTCCATTCCCTCTCTATCCTTCCCCACTCCATTCCCACTCTATCCGTCCCCACTCCATTCCCTCTCTATCCGTCCCCACTCCATTCACCCTCTCTCCGTCACCACTCCATTCCCTCTCTATCCGTCCCCCCTCCATTCCCGCTCTATCCATCCCCACTCCATTCTCTCTCTATCCGTCCCCACTCCATTCTCTCTCCATCCGTCCCCACTCCATTCCCTTTCTATCAGTCCCCACTCCATTCTCTCTCTATCCGTCCCCACTCCATTCCCTCTCTATCCGTCCCCACTCCATTCCCTCGCTATCCGTCCCCTCTCCATTCCCTCTCTATCCGTCCCCACTCCATTCCCGCTCTATCCATCCCCACTCCATTCCCTCTCTATCCGTCCCCACTCCTTTCTCTCTCTATCCGTCCCCACTCCATTCTCTCTACATCCGTCCCCACTCCATACACTCTCTGACCGTCCCCACTCCATTCCCTCTCTATCCGTCCCCACTCCATTCCCTCTCTATCCGTCTCCACTCCATTCCCTCTCTATCCTTCCCCACTCCATTCCCACTCTATCCGTCCCCACTCCATTCCCTCTCTATCCGTCCCCACTCCATTCACTCTCTCTCCGTCACCACTCCATTCACTCTCTCTCCGTTACCACTCCATTCACTCTCTCTCCGTCACCACTCCATTCTCTCTCTATCCGTCCCCACTCTATTCTCCCTCTATCCGTCCGCACTCCATTCTCTCTCTATCCGTCCCCACTCCATTCTCTCTCTATCCGTCCCCGCTCCATTCTCTCTCTATCCATCCCCACTCCATTCTCTCTCTATCCATCCCCAGTCCATTCTCTCTATCTCCGTCCCCACTCCATTCCCTCTCGACCCGTCCCCACACCATTTTCTCTCTATCCGCCCCCACTCCATTCTCTCTCCATCCGTCCCCACTCCATTCCCTCTCGATCCATCCCCACTCCATTCCCACTCTATCTGTCCCCACTCCATTCTCTCTCTATCCGTCCCCACTCCATTCACTCTCTATCCGTCCCCACTCGATTCTCTATCCAACCCCATTCCATTCTCTCTCTATCCGACCCCACTACATTCTCTCTCCATCCGCGCGCACTCCATTCCCTCTCTATGCGTCCCCACTCCATTCCCGCTATATCCGTCCCCACTCCGTTCCCTCTCTATCCGTCCCCACTCCCTTCTCTCTCTATCCATCCCCACTCCATTCTCTCTCTGCCCGTCCCCACTCCATTCTCTCTCCATCCGTCCCCACTCCATTCCCTTTCTATCCGTCCCTACTCCATTCTCTCTCTATCCGTCCCCACTCCCTTCTCTCTCCATCCGTCCCCACTCCATTCCCTCTCTATCCGTCCCCACTCCATTCCGTCTCTATCCGTCTCCACTCCATTCGCACTCTATCCATCCCCACTCCATTCCATCTCGATCCGTCCCCACACCATTCCCTCTCTAGCCGTCCCCACACCATTCCCTCTCTATCTGTCCCCACTCCATTCTCTCTCTATCCGTCCCCACTCCATTCTCTCTCTATCCGTCCCCACTCCATTCTCTCTCTAACCGTCCCCACTCCATTACCTCGCTATCCGTCCACACTCCATTCCCTCTCTATCCGTCCCCACTCCATCCCGCTCCATCCATCCCCACTCCATTCCCTCTCTATCCGTCCCCACTCCCTTCTCTCTCTATCCGTCCCCACTCCCTTCTCTCTCCATCCGTCCCCACTCCATTCACTTTCTATCCGTCCCCACTCCATTCACTCTCTATCCGTCCCCACTCCATTCCCTCTCTATCCGTCCCCAATCCATTCCCTCGCTATCCGTCCCCACTCCATTCCCTCTCTATCCGTCCCCACTCCATTCCCGCTCTATCCATCCCCACTCCATTCCCTCTCTATCCGTCCCCACTCCTTTCTCTCTCTATCCGTCCCCACTCCATTCTCTCTCCATCCGTCCCCACTCCATACACTCTCTAACCGTCCCCACTCCATTCCCTCTCTATCCGTCCCCACTCCATTCCCTCTCTATCCGTCTCAACTCCATTCCCTCTCTATCCTTCCCCACTCCATTCCCACTCTATCCGTCCCCACTCCATTCCCTCTCTATCCGTCCCCACTCCATTCACTCTCTCTCCGTCACCACTCCATTCACTCTCTCTCCGTCACCACTCCATTCACTCTCTCTCCGTCACCACTCCATTCTCTCTCTATCCGTCCCCACTCCATTCTCTCTCTATCCGTCCCCACTCTATTCTCTCTCTATCCGTCCGCACTCCATTCTCTCTCTATCCGTCCCCGCTCCATTCTTTCTCTATCCATCCCCACTCCATTCTCTCTCTATCCTTCCCCACTCCATTCTCTCTTTCTCCGTCCCCACTCCATTCTCTCTCTATCCGTCCGCACCCCATTCTGTCTCTATCCTTCCCCACTCCATTCTCTCCCTATCCGCCCCCACACCATTCTCTCTCTAACCGTCCCCACTCCATTCCCTCTCTATCCGTCCCCACTCCATTCCCACTCGATCCATCCCCATTCCATTCCCTCTCTATCCGTCCCCACTCCATTCCCTCTCTATCTGTCCCCACTCCATTCTCTCTCTATCCGTCCCCACTCCATTCCCTCTTTAACCGTCACTACTCCATTCTCTCTCCATCCGTCCCCACTCCATTCCCGATCTATCCCTCCCCACTCCGTTCCCTCTCTATCCGTCCCCACTCCATTCTCTCTCTATCCGTCCCCACTCCATTCTCTCTCTATCCGTCCCCACTCCATTCTCTCTCCATCCGTCCCCACTCCATTCTCTCTCTATCCGTCCACACTCCATTCCCTCTCTATCCGTCCCCACTCCATCCCGCTCCATCCAGCCCCACTCCATTCCCTCTCTATCCGTCCCCACTCCATTCCCGCTCTATCCGTCCCCACTCCGTTCCCTCTCTATCCGTCCCCACTCCATTCCCGCTCTTTCCGTCCCCACTCCGTTCCCTCTCTATCCGTCCCCACTCCCTTCTCTCTCTATCCGTCCCCACTCCGTTCCCTCTCTATCCGTCCCCACTCCATTCCCGCTCTATCCGTCCCCACTCCGTTCCCTCTCTATCCGTCCCCACTCCCTTCTCTCTCTATCCGTCCCCACTCCATTCTCTCTCTATCCGTCCCCACTCCATTCTCTCTCTATCCGTCCCCACTCCATTCTCTCTCCATCCGTCCCCACTCCATTCTCTCTCTATCCGTCCCCACACCATTCCCTCTTTATCCGTCCCCACTCCATTCTCTCTCTATCCGTCCCCACTCCATTACCTCGCTATCCGTCCACACTCCATTCCCTCTCTATCCGTCCCCACTCCATCCCGCTCCATCCAGCCCCACTCCATTCCCTCTCTATCCGTCCCCACTCCCTTCTCTCTCTATCCGTCCCCACTCCCTTCTCTCTCCATCCGTCCCCACTCCATTCACTCTCTAACCGTCCCCACTCCATTCCCTCTCTATCCGTCCCCACTCCATTCCCTCTCTATCCGTCTCCACTCCATTCCCTCTCTATCCTTCCCCACTCCATTCCCACTCTATCCATCCCCGCACCATTCCCTCTCTATCCGTCCCCACTCCCTTCTCTCTCTATCCGTCCCCACTCCCTTCTCTCTCCATCCGTCCCCACTCCATTCCCACTCTATCCGTCCCCACTCCATTCCCTCTCTATCCGTCTCCACTCCATTCCCTCTCTATCCTTCCGCGCTCCATTCCCACTCTATCCATCCCCACTCCATTCCATCTTTATCCGTCCTCACACCATTCCCTCTCTATCCGTCCCCACTCCATTCTCTCTCTATCCGTCCCCACTCCATTCTCTCTCTATCCGTCCCCATTCCATTACCTCGCTATCCGTCCACACTCCATTCCCTCTCTATCCGTCCCCACTCCATCCCGCTCCATCCATCCCCACTCCATTCCCTCTCTATCCGTCCCCACTCCCTTCTCTCTCTATCCGTCCCCACTCCCTTTTCTCTCCATCCGTCCCCACTCCATTCACTCTCTAACCGTCCCCACTCCATTCCCTCTCTATCCGTCCCCACTCCATTCCCTCTCTATCCGTCTCCACTCCATTCCCTCTCTATCCTTCCCCACTCCATTCCCACTCTATCCATCCCCACTCCATTCCATCTCTATCCGTCACCACTCCATTCTCTCTCTATCCGTCCCCACTCCATTCTCTCTCTTTCCGTCCCCATTCCATTCTCTCTCTATCCGTCCGCACTCCATTCTCTCTCTATCCGTACCCACTCCATTCTCTCTCTATCCGTCACCGCTCCATTCTCTCTCTATCCATCCCCACACCATTCTCTCTCTATCCGTCCCCACTCCATTGTCTCTATCTCCGTCCCCACTCCATTCCCTCTCTACCCATCCCCACACCATTTTCTCCCTATCCGCCCCCACTCCATTCTCTCTCCATCCGTCCCCACTCCATTCCCTCTCTATCCATACCCACTCCATTCCCGCCCTATCTGTCCCCACTCCATTATCTCTCTATCCGTCCCCACTCGATTCCCTCTCTATCCGTCCCCACTCGATTCCCTCGCTATCCGTCCCCACTCGATTCCCTCTCTTTCCATCCCCGCTCCATTCCCGCCCTATCTGTCCCCACTCCATTATCTCTCTATCCGTCCCCACTCCATTCACTCTCTATCCATCACGACTCCATTCTCTCGATCCGTCCCCACTCCATTACCTCGCTAGCCGTCCACACTACATTCCCTCTCTACCGTCCCCACTCCATTCCCTCTCTATCCGTCTCCACTCCATTCTCTCTCTATCCGTCCCCACTCCATTCTCTTTTCTGCCCTCCCCACTCCATTCTCTCTCTATCCGTCCCCACTCCATTCTCTCAATCCGTCCCCACTCCATTTGCGCTCTCTCCGTCCCCACTCCATTCTCTCTTCATCCGTCCCCACTTCATTCCCTCTCTATCTGTCCCCACTCCATTCTCTCTCTATCCGTCCCCACTCCATTCTCTCTCTATCCGTCCCCACTCCATTCTCTCTCTATCCGTCCCCACTCCATTCTCTCTCTATCCGTCCCCACTCCATTCTCTCTCTATCCGTCCCCACTCCATTATCTCTCTATCCGTCCCCACTCCATTCTCTCTCTATCCGTCCCCACTCCATTCTCTCTCTATCCGTCCCCACTCCATTCTCTCTCTATCCGTCCCCACTCCATTCCCTCTCTACCGTCCCCACTCCATTCCCTCTCTATCCGTCCCCACTCCATTCTCTCTCTATCCGGCCCCACTCCATTCCCGCTTATCCGTCCCCACTCCATTCTCTCTTCTCCCGTCCCCACTCCATTCTCTCTTCTGCCGTCCCCACTCCATTCTCTCTATCCGTCCCCACTCCATTCTCTCTCTATCCGTCCCCACGCCATTCTCTCAATCCGTCCCCACTCCATTCCCGATCTATCCCTCCCTACTCGATTCTCTCTCTATCCGACCCTATTCCATTCTCTCTCTATCCGACCCCACTCCATTCTCTCTCCATCCGTCCCCACTCCATTCCCTCTCTATCCGTCCCCACGCCATTCCCTCTCTATCCGTCCCCACTCCATTCCCGCTCTATCCATCCCCACTCCATTCTCTCTCTATCTGTCCCCACTCCATTCTCTCTCCATCCGTCCCCACTCCATTCCCTTTCTATCCGTCCCTACTCCATTCTCTCTCTATCCGTCCCCACTCCATTCTCTCTCTATCCGTCCCCACTCGATTCCCTCTCTATCCGTGCCTTCTCCATTCTCTCTCTATCCGTCCACACTCTATTCCCTCTCTCCCCATCCCCACACCATTTTCTCTCTATCCGCCCCCACTCCATTCTCTCTCGATCCGTCCCCACTCGATTCCCTCTCTATCCGTACCGACTCCATTCTCTCCATCTGCCCCCACTCCATTCCCTCTCTATCCGTCCCCACTCCATTCCCTCTCTATCCGTCCCCACTCCATTCCCTCGCTATCCTTCCCCACTCCATTCCCTCTCTATCCGTCCCCACTCCATTCCCTCTCTATTCGTCCCCACTCCATTCCCACTCTATCCATCCCCACTCCATTCCCTCTCTATCCGTCCCCACTCCTTTCTCTCTCTATCCGTCCCCACTCCATTCTCTCTCCATCCGTCCCCACTCCATACACTCTCTAACCGTCCCCACTCCATTCCCTCTCTATCCGTCCCCACTCCATTCCCTCTCTATCCGTCTCCACTCCATTCCCTCTCTATCCGTCCCCACTCCATTCCCTCTCTATCCGTCCCCACTCCATTCACTCTCTCTCCGTCACAACTCCATTCACTCTCTCTCCGTCACCACTCCATTCACTCTCTCTCCGTCACCACTCCATTCTCTCTCTATCCATCCCCACTCCATTCTCTCTCTATCTGTCCCCACTCCATTCTCTCTCCATCCGTCCCCACTCCATTCCATCTCTATCCGTCCCCACTCCATTCCCTCTCTATCCGTCTCCACTCCATTCCCTCTCTATCCTTCCCCACTCCATTCCCACTCTATCCGTCCCCACTCCATTCCCTCTCTATCCGTCCCCACTCCATTCACTCTCTCTCCGTCACCACTCCATTCCCTCTCTATCCGTCCCCACTCCATTCCCGCTCTATCCATCCCCACTCCATTCTCTCTCTATCCGTCCCCACTCCATTCTCTCTCCATCCGTCCCCACTCCATTCCCTTTCTATCCGTCCCCACTCCATTCTCTCTCTATCCGTCCCCACTCCATTCCCTCTCTATCCGTCCCCACTCCATTCCCTCGCTATCCGTCCCCACTCCATTCCCTCTCTATCCGTCCCCACTCCATTCCCGCTCTATCAATCCCCACTCCATTCCCTCTCTATCCGTCCCCACTCCTTTCTCTCTCTATCCGTCCCCACTCCATTCTCTCTACATCCGTCCCCACTCCATACACTCTCTGACCGTCCCCACTCCATTCCCTCTCTATCCGTCCCCACTCCATTCCCTCTCTATCCGTCTCCACTCCATTCCCTCTCTATCCTTCCCCACTCCATTCCCACTCTATCCGTCCCCACTCCATTCCCTCTCTATCCGTCCCCACTCCAGTCACTCTCTCTCCGTCACCACTCCATTCACTCTCTCTCCGTCACCACTCCATTCACTCTCTCTCCGTCTCCACTCCATTCCCTCTCTATCCTTCCCCACTCCATTCCCACTCTATCCGTCCCCACTCCATTCCCTCTCTATCCGTCCCCACTCCAGTCACTCTCTCTCCGTCACCACTCCATTCACTCTCTCTCCGTCACCACTCCATTCACTCTCTCTCCGTCCCCACTCCATACACTCTCTAACCGTCCCCACTCCATTCCCTCTCTATCCGTCCCCACTCCATTCCCTCTCTATCCGTCTCAACTCCATTCCCTCTCTATCCTTCCCCACTCCATTCCCACTCTATCCGTCCCCACTCCATTCCCTCTCTATCCGTCCCCACTCCATTCACTCTCTCTCCGTCACCACTCCATTCACTCGCTCTCCGTCACCACTCCATTCACTCTCTCTCCGTCACCACTCCATTCTCTCTCTATCCGTCCCCACTCCATTCTCTCTCGATCCGTCCCCACTCTATTCTCTCTCTATCCGTCCGCACTCCATTCTCTCTCTATCCGTCCCCGCTCCATTCTCTCTCTATCCATCCCCACTCCATTCTCTCTCTATCCATCCCCACTCCATTCTCTCTATCTCCGTCCCCACTCCATTCTCTCTCTATCCGTCCGCACCCCATTCTGTCTCTATCCTTCCCCACTCCATTCTCTCCCTATCCGCCCCCACACCATTCTCTCTCTAACCGTCCCCACTCCATTCCCTCTCTATCCGTCCCCACTCCATTCCCACTCGATCCATCCCCATTCCATTCCCTCTCTATCCGTACCCACTCCATTCCCTCTCTATCTGTCCCCACTCCATTCTCTCTCTATCCGTCCCCACTCCATTCCCTCTCTAACCGTCCCCACTCCATTCTCTCTCCATCCGTCCCCACTCCATTCCTTCTCTATCTGTCCCCACTCCATTCCCTCTCTATCTGTCCCCACTCCATTCCCGATCTATCCCTCCCTACTCGATTCTCTCTCTATCCGACCCTATTCCATTCTCTCTCTATCCGACCCCACTCCATTCTCTCTCCATCCGTCCCCACTCCATTCCCTCTCTATCTGTCCCCACTCCATTCCCTCTCTATCCGTCCCCACTCCATTCCCGCTCTATCCATCCCCACTCCATTCTCTCTCTATCTGTCCCCACTCCATTCTCTCTCCATCTTCCCCACTCCATTCCCTTTCTATCCGTCCCCACTCCATTCTCTCTCTATCCGTCCCCACTCCATTCCCTCTCTATCCGTCCCCACTCCATTCCCTCGCTATCCGTCCCCACTCCATTCCCTCTCTATCCGTCCCCACTCCATTCCCGCTCGATCCATCCCCACTCCATTCCCTCTCTATCCGTCCCCACTCCTTTCTCTCTCTATCCGTCCCCACTCCATTCTCTCTACATCCGTCCCCACTCCATACACTCTCTGACAGTCCCCACTCCATTCCATCTCTATCCGTCCCCACTCCATTCCCTCTCTATCCGTCTCCACTCCATTCCCTCTCTATCCTTCCCCACTCCATTCCCACTCTATCCGTCCCCACTCCATTCCCTCTCTATCCGTCCCCACTCCATTCACTCTCTCTCCGTCACCACTCCATTCCCTCTCTATCCGTCCCCACTCCATTCCCGCTCTATCCATCCCCACTCCATTCTCTCTCTATCCGTCCCCACTCCATTCTCTCTCCATCCGTCCCCACTCCATTCCCTTTCTATCCGTCCCCACTCCATTCTCTCTCTATCCGTCCCCACTCCATTCCCTCTCTATCCGTCCCCACTCCATTCCCTCGCTATCCGTCCCCACTCCATTCCCTCTCTATCCGTCCCCACTCCATTCCCGCTCTATCAATCCCCACTCCATTCCCTCTCTATCCGTCCCCACTCCTTTCTCTCTCTATCCGTCCCCACTCCATTCCCTCTCTATCCGTCTCCACTCCATTCCCTCTCTATCCTTCCCCACTCCATTCCCACTCTATCCGTCCCCACTCCATTCCCTCTCTATCCGTCCCCACTCCAGTCACTCTCTCTCCGTCACCACTCCATTCACTCTCTCTCCGTCACCACTCCATTCACTCTCTCTCCGTCACCACTCCATTCTCTCTCTATCCGTCCCCACTCTATTCTCCCTCTATCCGTCCGCACTCCATTCTCTCTCTATCCGTCCCCACTCCATTCTCTCTCTATCCATCCCCGCTCCATTCTCTCTCTATCCATCCCCACTCCATTCTCTCTCTATCCATCCCCACTCCATTCTCTCTATCTCCGTCCCCACTCCATTCCCTCTCGACCCGTCCCCACACCATTTTCTCTCTATGCGCCCCCACTCCATTCTCTCTCCATCCGTCCCCACTCCATTCCCTCTCGATCCATCCCCACTCCATTCCCACTCTATCTGTCCCCACTCCATTCTCTCTCTATCCGTCCCCACTCCATTCCCTCTCTATCCGTCCCCACTCGATTCTCTCTCTATCCAACCCCATTCCATTCTCTCTCTATCCGACCCCACTACATTCTCTCTCCATCCGCGCGCACTCCATTCCCTCTCTATCCGTCCCCACTCCATTCCCTTTCTATCCGTCCCCACTCCATTCTCTCTCTATCCGTCCCCACTCCATTCCCTCTCTATCCGTCCCCACTCCATTCCCTCGCTATCCGTCCTCACTCCATTCCCTCTCTATCCGTCCCCACTCCATTCCCGCTCTATCCATCCGCACTCCATTCCCTCTCTATCCGTCCCCACTCCTTTCTCTCTCTATCCGTCCCCACTCCATTCTCTCTACATCCGTCACCACTCCATACACTCTCTGACCGTCCCCACTCCATTCCCTCTCTATCCGTCCCCACTCCATTCCCTCTCTATCCGTCTCCACTCCATTCCCTCTCTATCCTTCCCCACTCCATTCCCACTCTATCCGTCCCCACTCCATTCCCTCTCTATCCGTCCCCACTCCATTCACCCTCTCTCCGTCACCACTCCATTCCCTCTCTATCCGTCCCCCCTCCATTCCCGCTCTATCCATCCCCACTCCATTCTCTCTCTATCCGTCCCCACTCCATTCTCTCTCCATCCGTCCCCACTCCATTCCCTTTCTATCAGTCCCCACTCCATTCTCTCTCTATCCGTCCCCACTCCATTCCCTCTCTATCCGTCCCCACTCCATTCCCTCGCTATCCGTCCCCTCTCCATTCCCTCTCTATCCGTCCCCACTCCATTCCCGCTCTATCCATCCCCACTCCATTCCCTCTCTATCCGTCCCCACTCCTTTCTCTCTCTATCCGTCCCCACTCCATTCTCTCTACATCCGTCCCCACTCCATACACTCTCTGACCGTCCCCACTCCATTCCCTCTCTATCCGTCCCCACTCCATTCCCTCTCTATCCGTCTCCACTCCATTCCCTCTCTATCCTTCCCCACTCCATTCCCACTCTATCCGTCCCCACTCCATTCCCTCTCTATCCGTCCCCACTCCATTCACTCTCTCTCCGTCACCACTCCATTCACTCTCTCTCCGTTACCACTCCATTCACTCTCTCTCCGTCACCACTCCATTCTCTCTCTATCCGTCCCCACTCTATTCTCCCTCTATCCGTCCGCACTCCATTCTCTCTCTATCCGTCCCCACTCCATTCTCTCTCTATCCGTCCCCGCTCCATTCTCTCTCTATCCATCCCCACTCCATTCTCTCTCTATCCATCCCCAGTCCATTCTCTCTATCTCCGTCCCCACTCCATTCCCTCTCGACCCGTCCCCACACCATTTTCTCTCTATCCGCCCCCACTCCATTCTCTCTCCATCCGTCCCCACTCCATTCCCTCTCGATCCATCCCCACTCCATTCCCACTCTATCTGTCCCCACTCCATTCTCTCTCTATCCGTCCCCACTCCATTCACTCTCTATCCGTCCCCACTCGATTCTCTATCCAACCCCATTCCATTCTCTCTCTATCCGACCCCACTACATTCTCTCTCCATCCGCGCGCACTCCATTCCCTCTCTATGCGTCCCCACTCCATTCCCGCTATATCCGTCCCCACTCCGTTCCCTCTCTATCCGTCCCCACTCCCTTCTCTCTCTATCCATCCCCACTCCATTCTCTCTCTGCCCGTCCCCACTCCATTCTCTCTCCATCCGTCCCCACTCCATTCCCTTTCTATCCGTCCCTACTCCATTCTCTCTCTATCCGTCCCCACTCCCTTCTCTCTCCATCCGTCCCCACTCCATTCCCTCTCTATCCGTCCCCACTCCATTCCGTCTCTATCCGTCTCCACTCCATTCGCACTCTATCCATCCCCACTCCATTCCATCTCGATCCGTCCCCACACCATTCCCTCTCTAGCCGTCCCCACACCATTCCCTCTCTATCTGTCCCCACTCCATTCTCTCTCTATCCGTCCCCACTCCATTCTCTCTCTATCCGTCCCCACTCCATTCTCTCTCTAACCGTCCCCACTCCATTACCTCGCTATCCGTCCACACTCCATTCCCTCTCTATCCGTCCCCACTCCATCCCGCTCCATCCATCCCCACTCCATTCCCTCTCTATCCGTCCCCACTCCCTTCTCTCTCTATCCGTCCCCACTCCCTTCTCTCTCCATCCGTCCCCACTCCATTCACTTTCTATCCGTCCCCACTCCATTCACTCTCTATCCGTCCCCACTCCATTCCCTCTCTATCCGTCCCCAATCCATTCCCTCGCTATCCGTCCCCACTCCATTCCCTCTCTATCCGTCCCCACTCCATTCCCGCTCTATCCATCCCCACTCCATTCCCTCTCTATCCGTCCCCACTCCTTTCTCTCTCTATCCGTCCCCACTCCATTCTCTCTCCATCCGTCCCCACTCCATACACTCTCTAACCGTCCCCACTCCATTCCCTCTCTATCCGTCCCCACTCCATTCCCTCTCTATCCGTCTCAACTCCATTCCCTCTCTATCCTTCCCCACTCCATTCCCACTCTATCCGTCCCCACTCCATTCCCTCTCTATCCGTCCCCACTCCATTCACTCTCTCTCCGTCACCACTCCATTCACTCTCTCTCCGTCACCACTCCATTCACTCTCTCTCCGTCACCACTCCATTCTCTCTCTATCCGTCCCCACTCCATTCTCTCTCTATCCGTCCCCACTCTATTCTCTCTCTATCCGTCCGCACTCCATTCTCTCTCTATCCGTCCCCGCTCCATTCTTTCTCTATCCATCCCCACTCCATTCTCTCTCTATCCTTCCCCACTCCATTCTCTCTTTCTCCGTCCCCACTCCATTCTCTCTCTATCCGTCCGCACCCCATTCTGTCTCTATCCTTCCCCACTCCATTCTCTCCCTATCCGCCCCCACACCATTCTCTCTCTAACCGTCCCCACTCCATTCCCTCTCTATCCGTCCCCACTCCATTCCCACTCGATCCATCCCCATTCCATTCCCTCTCTATCCGTCCCCACTCCATTCCCTCTCTATCTGTCCCCACTCCATTCTCTCTCTATCCGTCCCCACTCCATTCCCTCTTTAACCGTCACTACTCCATTCTCTCTCCATCCGTCCCCACTCCATTCCCGATCTATCCCTCCCCACTCCGTTCCCTCTCTATCCGTCCCCACTCCATTCTCTCTCTATCCGTCCCCACTCCATTCTCTCTCTATCCGTCCCCACTCCATTCTCTCTCCATCCGTCCCCACTCCATTCTCTCTCTATCCGTCCACACTCCATTCCCTCTCTATCCGTCCCCACTCCATCCCGCTCCATCCAGCCCCACTCCATTCCCTCTCTATCCGTCCCCACTCCATTCCCGCTCTATCCGTCCCCACTCCGTTCCCTCTCTATCCGTCCCCACTCCATTCCCGCTCTTTCCGTCCCCACTCCGTTCCCTCTCTATCCGTCCCCACTCCCTTCTCTCTCTATCCGTCCCCACTCCGTTCCCTCTCTATCCGTCCCCACTCCATTCCCGCTCTATCCGTCCCCACTCCGTTCCCTCTCTATCCGTCCCCACTCCCTTCTCTCTCTATCCGTCCCCACTCCATTCTCTCTCTATCCGTCCCCACTCCATTCTCTCTCTATCCGTCCCCACTCCATTCTCTCTCCATCCGTCCCCACTCCATTCTCTCTCTATCCGTCCCCACACCATTCCCTCTTTATCCGTCCCCACTCCATTCTCTCTCTATCCGTCCCCACTCCATTACCTCGCTATCCGTCCACACTCCATTCCCTCTCTATCCGTCCCCACTCCATCCCGCTCCATCCAGCCCCACTCCATTCCCTCTCTATCCGTCCCCACTCCCTTCTCTCTCTATCCGTCCCCACTCCCTTCTCTCTCCATCCGTCCCCACTCCATTCACTCTCTAACCGTCCCCACTCCATTCCCTCTCTATCCGTCCCCACTCCATTCCCTCTCTATCCGTCTCCACTCCATTCCCTCTCTATCCTTCCCCACTCCATTCCCACTCTATCCATCCCCGCACCATTCCCTCTCTATCCGTCCCCACTCCCTTCTCTCTCTATCCGTCCCCACTCCCTTCTCTCTCCATCCGTCCCCACTCCATTCCCACTCTATCCGTCCCCACTCCATTCCCTCTCTATCCGTCTCCACTCCATTCCCTCTCTATCCTTCCGCGCTCCATTCCCACTCTATCCATCCCCACTCCATTCCATCTTTATCCGTCCTCACACCATTCCCTCTCTATCCGTCCCCACTCCATTCTCTCTCTATCCGTCCCCACTCCATTCTCTCTCTATCCGTCCCCATTCCATTACCTCGCTATCCGTCCACACTCCATTCCCTCTCTATCCGTCCCCACTCCATCCCGCTCCATCCATCCCCACTCCATTCCCTCTCTATCCGTCCCCACTCCCTTCTCTCTCTATCCGTCCCCACTCCCTTTTCTCTCCATCCGTCCCCACTCCATTCACTCTCTAACCGTCCCCACTCCATTCCCTCTCTATCCGTCCCCACTCCATTCCCTCTCTATCCGTCTCCACTCCATTCCCTCTCTATCCTTCCCCACTCCATTCCCACTCTATCCATCCCCACTCCATTCCATCTCTATCCGTCACCACTCCATTCTCTCTCTATCCGTCCCCACTCCATTCTCTCTCTTTCCGTCCCCATTCCATTCTCTCTCTATCCGTCCGCACTCCATTCTCTCTCTATCCGTACCCACTCCATTCTCTCTCTATCCGTCACCGCTCCATTCTCTCTCTATCCATCCCCACACCATTCTCTCTCTATCCGTCCCCACTCCATTGTCTCTATCTCCGTCCCCACTCCATTCCCTCTCTACCCATCCCCACACCATTTTCTCCCTATCCGCCCCCACTCCATTCTCTCTCCATCCGTCCCCACTCCATTCCCTCTCTATCCATACCCACTCCATTCCCGCCCTATCTGTCCCCACTCCATTATCTCTCTATCCGTCCCCACTCGATTCCCTCTCTATCCGTCCCCACTCGATTCCCTCGCTATCCGTCCCCACTCGATTCCCTCTCTTTCCATCCCCGCTCCATTCCCGCCCTATCTGTCCCCACTCCATTATCTCTCTATCCGTCCCCACTCCATTCACTCTCTATCCATCACGACTCCATTCTCTCGATCCGTCCCCACTCCATTACCTCGCTAGCCGTCCACACTACATTCCCTCTCTACCGTCCCCACTCCATTCCCTCTCTATCCGTCTCCACTCCATTCTCTCTCTATCCGTCCCCACTCCATTCTCTTTTCTGCCCTCCCCACTCCATTCTCTCTCTATCCGTCCCCACTCCATTCTCTCAATCCGTCCCCACTCCATTTGCGCTCTCTCCGTCCCCACTCCATTCTCTCTTCATCCGTCCCCACTTCATTCCCTCTCTATCTGTCCCCACTCCATTCTCTCTCTATCCGTCCCCACTCCATTCTCTCTCTATCCGTCCCCACTCCATTCTCTCTCTATCCGTCCCCACTCCATTCTCTCTCTATCCGTCCCCACTCCATTCTCTCTCTATCCGTCCCCACTCCATTATCTCTCTATCCGTCCCCACTCCATTCTCTCTCTATCCGTCCCCACTCCATTCTCTCTCTATCCGTCCCCACTCCATTCTCTCTCTATCCGTCCCCACTCCATTCCCTCTCTACCGTCCCCACTCCATTCCCTCTCTATCCGTCCCCACTCCATTCTCTCTCTATCCGGCCCCACTCCATTCCCGCTTATCCGTCCCCACTCCATTCTCTCTTCTCCCGTCCCCACTCCATTCTCTCTTCTGCCGTCCCCACTCCATTCTCTCTATCCGTCCCCACTCCATTCTCTCTCTATCCGTCCCCACGCCATTCTCTCAATCCGTCCCCACTCCATTCCCGATCTATCCCTCCCTACTCGATTCTCTCTCTATCCGACCCTATTCCATTCTCTCTCTATCCGACCCCACTCCATTCTCTCTCCATCCGTCCCCACTCCATTCCCTCTCTATCCGTCCCCACGCCATTCCCTCTCTATCCGTCCCCACTCCATTCCCGCTCTATCCATCCCCACTCCATTCTCTCTCTATCTGTCCCCACTCCATTCTCTCTCCATCCGTCCCCACTCCATTCCCTTTCTATCCGTCCCTACTCCATTCTCTCTCTATCCGTCCCCACTCCATTCTCTCTCTATCCGTCCCCACTCGATTCCCTCTCTATCCGTGCCTTCTCCATTCTCTCTCTATCCGTCCACACTCTATTCCCTCTCTCCCCATCCCCACACCATTTTCTCTCTATCCGCCCCCACTCCATTCTCTCTCGATCCGTCCCCACTCGATTCCCTCTCTATCCGTACCGACTCCATTCTCTCCATCTGCCCCCACTCCATTCCCTCTCTATCCGTCCCCACTCCATTCCCTCTCTATCCGTCCCCACTCCATTCCCTCGCTATCCTTCCCCACTCCATTCCCTCTCTATCCGTCCCCACTCCATTCCCTCTCTATTCGTCCCCACTCCATTCCCACTCTATCCATCCCCACTCCATTCCCTCTCTATCCGTCCCCACTCCTTTCTCTCTCTATCCGTCCCCACTCCATTCTCTCTCCATCCGTCCCCACTCCATACACTCTCTAACCGTCCCCACTCCATTCCCTCTCTATCCGTCCCCACTCCATTCCCTCTCTATCCGTCTCCACTCCATTCCCTCTCTATCCGTCCCCACTCCATTCCCTCTCTATCCGTCCCCACTCCATTCACTCTCTCTCCGTCACAACTCCATTCACTCTCTCTCCGTCACCACTCCATTCACTCTCTCTCCGTCACCACTCCATTCTCTCTCTATCCGTCCCCACTCCATTCTCTCTCTATCCGTCCCTACTCTATTCTCTCTCTATCCGTCCACACTCCATTCCCTCTCTATCCGTCCCCACTCCATCCCGCTCCATCCAGCCCCACTCCATTCCCTCTCTATCCGTCCCCACTCCCTTCTCTCTCTATCCGTCCCCACTCCCTTCTCTCTCCATCCGTCCCCACTCCCTTGACTCTCTAACCGTCCCCACTCCATTCCCTCTCTATCCGTCCCCACTCCATTCCCTCTCTATCCGTCTCCACTCCATTCCCTCTCTATCCTTCCCCACTCCATTCCCACTCTATCCATCCCCACTCCATTCCCTCTCTATCCGTCCCCACTCCCTTCTCTCTGTATCCGTCCCCACTCCCTTCTCTCTCCATCCGTCCCCACTCCATTCCCACTCTATCCGTCCCCACTCCATTCCCTCTCTATCCGTCTCCACTCCATTCCCTCTCTATCCTTCCGCACTCCATTCCCACTCTATCCATCCCCACTCCATTCCATCTCTATCCGGCCCCACACCATTCCCTCTCTATCCGTCCCCACTCCATTCTCTCTCTATCCGTCCCCACTCCATTCTCTCTCTATCCGTCCCCACTCCATTACCTCGCTATCCGTCCACACTCCATTCCCTCTCTATCCGTCCCCACGCCATCCCGCTCCATCCATCCCCACTACATTCCCTCTCTATCCGTCCCCACTCCCTTCTCTCTCTATCCGTCCCCACTCCCTTTTCTCTCCATCCGTCCCCACTCCATTCACTCTCTAACCGTCCCCACTCCATTCCCTCTCTATCCGTCCCCACTCCATTCCCTCTCTATCCGTCTCCACTCCATTCCCTCTCTATCCTTCCCCACTCCATTCCCACTCTATCCATCCCCACTCCATTCCATCTCTATCCGGCACCACTCCATTCTCTCTCTATCCGTCCCCACTCCATTCTCTCTCTTTCCGTCCCCATTCCATTCTCTCTCTATCCGTCCGCACTCCATTCTCTCTCTATCCGTACCCACTCCAATCTCTCTCTATCCGTCCCCGCTCCATTCTCTCTCTATCCATCCCCACACCATTCTCTCTCTATCCGTCCCCACTCCATTCTCTCTATCTCCGTCCCCACTCCATTCCCTCTCTACCCATCCCCACACCATTTTCTCCCTATCCGCCCCCAATCCATTCTCTCTCCATCCGTCCCAACTCCATTCCCTCTCTATCCATCCCCACTCCATTCCCGCCCTATTTGTCCCCACTCCATTATCTCTCTATCCGTCCCCACTCGATTCCCTCTCTATCCGTCCCCACTCCATTCTCTCTCTATCCGTCCCCACTCGATTCCCTCTCTTTCCATCCCCGCTCCATTCCCGCCCTATCTGTCCCCACTCCATTATCTCTCTATCAGTCCCCACTCCACTCACTCTCTATCCATCACCACTCCATTTTCTCTATCCGTCCCCACTCCATTACCTCGCTAGCCGTCCACACTACATTCCCTCTCTACCGTCCCCACTCCATTCCCTCTCTATCCGTCTCCACTCCATTCTCTCTCTATCCGTCCCCACTCCATTCTCTCAATCCGTCCCCACTCCATTCTCTCTATCCGTCCCCACTCCATTCTCTCAATCCGTCCCCACTCCATTTGCGCTCTCTCCGTCCCCACTCCATTCTCTCTTCATCCGTCCCCACTTCATTCCCTCTCTATCTGTCCCCACTCCATGCTCTCTCTATCCGTCCCCACTCCATTCTCTCTCTATCCGTCCCCACTCCATTATCTCTCTATCCGTCCCCACTCCATTCTCTCTCTATCTGTCCCCACTCCATTCTCTCTCTATCCGTCCCCACTCCATTCTCTCTCTACCGTCCCCACTCCATTCCCTCTCTATCCGTCCCCACTCCATTCTCTCTCTCCGTCCCCACTCCATTCCCGCTCATCCGTCCCCACTCCATTCTCTCTTCTCCCGTCCCCACTCCATTCTCTCTTCTGCCGTCCCCACTCCATTCTCTCTATCCGTCCCCACTCCATTCTCTCTCTATCCGTCCCCACGCCATTCTCTCAATCCGTCCCCACTCCATTCCCGATCTATCCCTCCCTACTCGATTCTCTCTCTATCCGACCCTATTCCATTCTCTCTCTATCCGACCCCACTCCATTCTCTCTCCATCCGTCTCCACTCCATTCTCTCTCTATCCGTCCCCACTCCATTCCCTCTCTATCCGTCTCCACTCCATTCTCTCTCTAACCGTCCCCACTCCATTCTCTCAATCCGTCCCCACTCCATTCTCTCTCTATCCGTCCCCACTCCATTCTCTCAATCCGTCCCCACTCCATTTGCGCTCTCTCCGTCCCCACTCCATTCTCTCTTTTCCGTCCCCACTTCATTCCCTCTCTATCTGTCCCCACTCCATGCTCTCTCTATCCGTCCCCACTCCATTCTCTCTCTATCCGTCCCCACTCCATTATCTCTCTATCCGTCCCAACTCCATTCTCTCTCAATCCGTCCCCACTCCATTCCCTCTCAATCCGTCCCCACTCCATTCCCTCTCTATCCGTCCTCACTCAATTCCCTATCTATCAGTCCCCACTCCATTCCCTCTCTATCCGTCCCCACTCCATTCCCTCTCTATCCGTCCCCACTCCATTCTCTCTCTATTCATCCCCATTCCATTCGCTCTCTATCCGTCCCCACTCCATTCCCTCTCTCTCCGTCCACACTACATTCTCTCTCTATCCGTCCCCACTCCATTCCCTCTCTGTCCGTCCCCCACTCCATTCTCTCTCTATCCATCCCCACTCCATTCTCTCTCTATCCATCCCCACTCCATTCTCTCTCTATCTGTCCCCACTCCATTCTCTCTCTATCTGTCCCCACTCCATTCTCTCTCTGTCCGTCCCCCACTCCATTCTCTCTCTATCCATCCCCACTCCATTCTCTCTCTATCCATCCCCACTCCATTCTCTCTTCTGCTGTCCCCACTCCATTCCCGCTCTATCCGTCCACACTTAAGTCTCTCATTATCCGTCCCCACTCCATTCTCTCTTCTCCCGTCCCCACTCCTTTCTCTCTCTATCCGTCTCCACTCCATTCTCTCTCTATCTGTCCCCACTCCATTCCCTCTCTATCTGTCCCCACTCCATTCCCTCTCTATCTGTCCCCACTCCATTCCCTCACTAACCGTCCCCACTCCATTCCCTCTCTATCCGGCCCCACTCCATTCCCTCTCTATCCGTCCCCACTCCATTTCCTCTCGATCCGTCCCCACTCCATTCCCTCTTTATCCGTCCCCACTCGATTCTCTCTCTATCCGACCCCACTCCATTCCCTCGCTATCCGTCCCCACTCCATTCTCTCTATGCGTTCCCACTCCATTCTCTCTTTATCCATCCCCACTCCATTCTCTCTCTACCGTCCCCACTCCATTCTCTACCTATCCGTCCGCACTCCATTCTCTCTCTATCCCTTCCCACTCCATTCTCTCTCTATCCGTCCCCACTCTATTCCCTTCTATCCGTCCCCACTCCATTCTCTCAATCCGTCCCCACTCCATTCCCTCTCTACCGTCCCCACTCCATTCTCTCTCCATCCGTCCCCACTTCATGCCCTCTCTATCCGTCCACACTTATTTCCCCTCTATCCGTCCCCACGCCATTCTCTCTCTATCCGTCCCCACGCCATTCTCTCTGTATCCGTCCCCACTCCATTCCCTCTCTATCCGTCCCCACTCCATTCTCTCTATCCGTTCCCACTCCATTCTCTCTTTATCCATCCCCACTCCATTCTCTCTCTTTCCGTGCCCACTCTATTCCCTCTCTATCAGTCCCCGCTCCATTCCCTCTCGACCGTCTCCACTCCATTCACTCTCTATCCGTCCCCACTCCATTCTCTCTCTATCCGTCCCCACACCATTCTTTCTATCCGTCCTCGCTCCATTCCCTCTCTACCGTCCCCACTCCATTCTCTCTCTATCCATCCCCACTCCATTCTCTCTCTATCAATCCCCACTCCATTCCCGCTCTATCCGTCCCCACTCCATTCTCTCTCTATCCATCCCCACTCCATGCTCTCTCCATCCATCCCCACTCCATTCCCTCTCTATCCGTCCCCACTGCATTCCCGCTCTATCCGTCCTGACTCGATTCTCTCTCTATCCGTCCCCACTCCGTTCTCTCTCTATCCGACCCCACTCCATTCTCTGTCTATCCGTCCCCACTCCATTCTCTGTCTATCCGTACCCACTCCATTCTCTCTCTATCCGTCCCCACTCAATTATCTCTCGATCCGCCCCCACTTCATTCACTCTCTATCCGTCCCCACACCATTCTCCCTCTATTCGTCCCCACTCTATTCCCTCTCTATCCGTCCCCGCTCCATTCTCTCTCTAGCGTCCCCACTCCATTCTCTCTCTATCCGTCCGCACTCCATTCTCTCTCTATCCTTTCCCACTCCATTCTCTCTCTATCCGTCCCCACTCTATTCCCTCTCTATCCGTCCCCACTCCATTCCCTCTCTACCGTCCCCACTCCATTCCCTCTCTATCCGTCCCCACTCCATTCCTTCTCTACCGTCCCCACTCCATTCCCTCTCTATCCGTCCCCACTCCATTCTCTCTCTATCCGTCATCACTCCATACTCTCTCCATCCGTCCCCAGTGCATTCCCTCTCTATCCGTCCCCGCTCCATTCCCTCTCTACCGTCCCCACTCCATTCTCTCTCTATCCATCCCCACTCCATTCTCTCTCTATCCGTCCTCACTCCATTCCCTCTCTATCCGTCCCTACTCCATTCTCTCTCTATCCGTCCCCACTCCATGCTCTCTCCATCCATCCCCACTCCATTCCCTCTCTATCCGTCCCCACTGCATTCCAGCTCTATCCGTCCAGACTCGATTCTATCTCTATCCATCCCCACTCCATTCTCTCTCTATCCGTCCTCACTCCATTCCCTCTCTATCCGTCCCCACTCCATTCTCTCTCTATCTGTCCCCACTCGATTCTCTCTCTATCTGCCCCCACTTCATTCACTCACTATCCGTCCCCACTCCATTCTCTCTCCATCCGTCCCCACTCTATTCCCTCTCTATCCATCCCCGCTCCATTCTCTCTCTACCGTCCCCACTCCATTCTCTCTCTATCCGTCCGCACTCCATTCTCTCTCTATCCCTTCCCACTCTATTCCCTCTCGATCCGTCCCCACTCCATTCCCTCTCTACCGTCCCCACTCCATTCCCTCTCTATCCGTCCCCACTCCATTCCTTCTCTACCGTCCCCACTCCATTCCCTCTCTATCCGTCCCCACTCCTTTCTCTCTCTATCCGTCCCCACTCCATTCTCTCTCCATCCGTCCCCACTCCATACACTCTCTAACCGTCCCCACTCCATTCCCTCTCTATCCGTCCCCACTCCATTCCCTCTCTATCCGTCTCCACTCCATTCCCTCTCTATCCTTCCCCACTCCATTCTCTCTCCATCCGTCCCAACTCCATTCCCTCTCTATCCATCCCCACTCCATTCCCGCCCTATCTGTCCCCACTCCATTATCTCTCTATCCGTCCCCACTCGATTCCCTCTCTATCCGTCCCCACTCCATTCTCTCTCTATCCGTCCCCACTCGATTCCCTCTCTTTCCATCCCCGCTCCATTCCCGCCCTATCTGTCCCCACTCCATTATCTCTCTATCAGTCCCCACTCCACTCACTCTCTATCCATCACCACTCCATTTTCTCTATCCGTCCCCACTCCATTACCTCGCTAGCCGTCCACACTACATTCCCTCTCTACCGTCCCCACTCCATTCCCTCTCTATCCGTCTCCACTCCATTCTCTCTCTATCCGTCCCCACTCCATTCTCTCAATCCGTCCCCACTCCATTCTCTCTCTATCCGTCCCCACTCCATTCTCTCAATCCGTCCCCACTCCATTTGCGCTCTCTCCGTCCCCACTCCATTCTCTCTTCATCCGTCCCCACTTCATTCCCTCTCTATCTGTCCCCACTCCATGCTCTCTCTATCCGTCCCCACTCCATTCTCTCTCTATCCGTCCCCACTCCATTATCTCTCTATCCGTCCCCACTCCATTCTCTCTCTATCTGTCCCCACTCCATTCTCTCTCTATCCGTCCCCACTCCATTCTCTCTCTATCCGTCCCCACTCCATTCCCTCTCTACCGTCCCCACTCCATTCCCTCTCTATCCGTCCCCACTCCATTCTCTCTCTCCGTCCCCACTCCATTCCCGCTCATCCGTCCCCACTCCATTCTCTCTTCTCCCGTCCCCACTCCATTCTCTCTTCTGCCGTCCCCACTCCATTCTCTCTATCCGTCCCCACTCCATTCTCTCTCTATCCGTCCCCACGCCATTCTCTCAATCCGTCCCCACTCCATTCCCGATCTATCCCTCCCTACTCGATTCTCTCTCTATCCGACCCTATTCCATTCTCTCTCTATCCGACCCCACTCCATTCTCTCTCCATCCGTCTCCACTCCATTCTCTCTCTATCCGTCCCCACTCCATTCCCTCTCTATCCGTCTCCACTCCATTCTCTCTCTATCCGTCCCCACTCCATTCTCTCAATCCGTCCCCACTCCATTCTCTCTCTATCCGTCCCCACTCCATTCTCTCAATCCGTCCCCACTCCATTTGCGCTCTCTCCGTCCCCACTCCATTCTCTCTTTTCCGTCCCCACTTCATTCCCTCTCTATCTGTCCCCACTCCATTCTCTCTCTATCCGTCCCCACTCCATTATCTCTCTATCTGTCCCAACTCCATTCTCTCTCAATCCGTCCCCACTCCATTCCCTCTCAATCCGTCCCCACTCCATTCCCTCTCTATCCGTCCTCACTCAATTCCCTATCTATCAGTCCCCACTCCATTCCCTCTCTATCCGTCCCCACTCCATTCCCTCTCTATCCGTCCCCACTCCATTCTCTCTCTATTCATCCCCATTCCATTCGCTCTCTATCCGTCCCCACTCCATTCCCTCTCTCTCCGTCCACACTACATTCTCTCTCTATCCGTCCCCACTCCATTCCCTCTCTGTCCGTCCCCCACTCCATTCTCTCTCTATCCATCCCCACTCCATTCTCTCTCTATCCATCCCCACTCCATTCTCTCTCTATCTGTCCCCACTCCATTCTCTCTCTATCTGTCCCCACTCCATTCTCTCTCTGTCCGTCCCCCACTCCATTCTCTCTCTATCCATCCCCACTCCATTCTCTCTCTATCCATCCCCACTCCATTCTCTCTTCTGCTGTCCCCACTCCATTCCCGCTCTATCCGTCCACACTTCAGTCTCTCATTATCCGCCCCCACTCCATTCTCTCTTCTCCCGTCCCCACTCCTTTCTCTCTCTATCCGTCTCCACTCCATTCTCTCTCTATCTGTCCCCACTCCATTCCCTCTCTATCTGTCCCCACTCCATTCCCTCACTAACCGTCCCCACTCCATTCCCTCTCTATCTGTCCCCACTCCATTCTCTCTCTATCCGTCCCCACTCCATTCTCTCTCTATTCATCCCCATTCCATTCGCTCTCTATCCGTCCCCACTCCATTCCCTCTCTCTCCGTCCACACTACATTCTCTCTCTATCCGTCCCCACTCCATTCCCTCTCTGTCCGTCCCCCACTCCATTCTCTCTCTATCCATCCCCACTCCATTCTCTCTCTATCCATCCCCACTCCATTCTCTCTCTATCTGTCCCCACTCCATTCTCTCTCTATCTGTCCCCACTCCATTCTCTCTCTGTCCGTCCCCCACTCCATTCTCTCTCTATCCATCCCCACTCCATTCTCTCTCTATCCATCCCCACTCCATTCTCTCTTCTGCTGTCCCCACTCCATTCCCGCTCTATCCGTCCACACTTAAGTCTCTCATTATCCGTCCCCACTCCATTCTCTCTTCTCCCGTCCCCACTCCTTTCTCTCTCTATCCGTCTCCACTCCATTCTCTCTCTATCTGTCCCCACTCCATTCCCTCTCTATCTGTCCCCACTCCATTCCCTCACTAACCGTCCCCACTCCATTCCCTCTCTATCCGGCCCCACTCCATTCCCTCTCTATCCGTCCCCACTCCATTTCCTCTCGATCCGTCCCCACTCCATTCCCTCTTTATCCGTCCCCACTCGATTCTCTCTCTATCCGACCCCACTCCATTCCCTCGCTATCCGTCCCCACTCCATTCTCTCTATGCGTTCCCACTCCATTCTCTCTTTATCCATCCCCACTCCATTCTCTCTCTACCGTCCCCACTCCATTCTCTACCTATTCGTCCGCACTCCATTCTCTCTCTATCCCTTCCCACTCCATTCTCTCTCTATCCGTCCCCACTCTATTCCCTTCATCCGTCCCCACTCCATTCTCTCAATCCGTCCCCACTCCATTCCCTCTCTACCGTCCCCACTCCATTCTCTCTCCATCCGTCCCCACTTCATGCCCTCTCTATCCGTCCACACTTATTTCCCCTCTATCCGTCCCCACGCCATTCTCTCTCTATCCGTCCCCACGCCATTCTCTCTGTATCCGTCCCCACTCCATTCCCTCTCTATCCGTCCCCACTCCATTCTCTCTATCCGTTCCCACTCCATTCTCTCTTTATCCATCCCCACTCCATTCTCTCTCTTTCCGTGCCCACTCTATTCCCTCTCTATCAGTCCCCGCTCCATTCCCTCTCGACCGTCTCCACTCCATTCACTCTCTATCCGTCCCCACTCCATTCTCTCTCTATCCGTCCCCACACCATTCTTTCTATCCGTCCTCGCTCCATTCCCTCTCTACCGTCCCCACTCCATTCTCTCTCTATCCATCCCCACTCCATTCTCTCTCTATCAATCCCCACTCCATTCCCGCTCTATCCGTCCCCACTCCATTCTCTCTCTATCCATCCCCACTCCATGCTCTCTCCATCCATCCCCACTCCATTCCCTCTCTATCCGTCCTGACTCGATTCTCTCTCTATCCGTCCCCACTCCGTTCTCTCTCTATCCGACCCCACTCCATTCTCTGTCTATCCGTCCCCACTCCATTCTCTGTCTATCCGTACCCACTCCATTCTCTCTCTATCCGTCCCCACTCAATTATCTCTCTATCCGCCCCCACTTCATTCACTCTCTATCCGTCCCCACACCATTCTCCCTCTATTCGTCCCCACTCTATTCCCTCTCTATCCGTCCCCGCTCCATTCTCTCTCTAGCGTCCCCACTCCATTCTCTCTCTATCCGTCCGCACTCCATTCTCTCTCTATCCTTTCCCACTCCATTCTCTCTCTATCCGTCCCCACTCTATTCCCTCTCTATCCGTCCCCACTCCATTCCCTCTCTACCGTCCCCACTCCATTCCCTCTCTATCCGTCCCCACTCCATTCCTTCTCTACCGTCCCCACTCCATTCCCTCTCTATCCGTCCCCACTCCATTCTCTCTCTATCCGGCATCACTCCATACTCTCTCCATCCGTCCCCAGTGCATTCCCTCTCTATCCGTCCCCGCTCCATTCCCTCTCTACCGTCCCCACTCCATTCTCTCTCTATCCATCCCCACTCCATTCTCTCTCTATCCGTCCTCACTCCATTCCCTCTCTATCCGTCCCTACTCCATTCTCTCTCTATCCGTCCCCACTCCATGCTCTCTCCATCCATCCCCACTCCATTCCCTCTCTATCCGTCCCCACTGCATTCCAGCTCGATCCGTCCAGACTCGATTCTATCTCTATCCATCCCCACTCCATTCTCTCTCTATCCGTCCTCACTCCATTCCCTCTCTATCCGTCCCCACTCCATTCTCTCTCTATCTGTCCCCACTCGATTCTCTCTCTATCTGCCTCCACTTCATTCACTCACTATCCGTCCCCACTCCATTCTCTCTCCATCCGTCCCCACTCTATTCCCTCTCTATCCATCCCCGCTCCATTCTCTCTCTACCGTCCCCACTCCATTCTCTCTCTATCCGTCCGCACTCCATTCTCTCTCTATCCCTTCCCACTCTATTCCCTCTCGATCCGTCCCCACTCCATTCCCTCTCTACCGTCCCCACTCCATTCCCTCTCTATCCGTCCCCACTCCATTCCTTCTCTACCGTCCCCACTCCATTCCCTCTCTATCCGTCCCCACTCCTTTCTCTCTCTATCCGTCCCCACTCCATTCTCTCTCCATCCGTCCCCACTCCATACACTCTCTAACCGTCCCCACTCCATTCCCTCTCTATCCGTCCACACTCCATTCCCTCTCTATCCGTCTCCACTCCATTCCCTCTCTATCCTTCCCCACTCCATTCTCTCTCCATCCGTCCCAATTCCATTCCCTCTCTATCCATCCCCACTCCATTCCCGCCCTATCTGTCCCCACTCCATTATCTCTCTATCCGTCCCCACTCGATTCCCTCTCTATCCGTCCCCACTCCATTCTCTCTCTATCCGTCCCCACTCGATTCCCTCTCTTTCCATCCCCGCTCCATTCCCGCCCTATCTGTCCCCACTCCATTATCTCTCTATCAGTCCCCACTCCACTCACTCTCTATCCATCACCACTCCATTTTCTCTATCCGTCCCCACTCCATTACCTCGCTAGCCGTCCACACTACATTCCCTCTCTACCGTCCCCACTCCATTCCCTCTCTATCCGTCTCCACTCCATTCTCTCTCTATCCGTCCCCACTCCATTCTCTCAATCCGTCCCCACTCCATTCTCTCTCTATCCGTCCCCACTCCATTCTCTCAATCCGTCGCCACTCCATTTGCGCTCTCTCCGTCCCCACTCCATTCTCTCTTCATCCGTCCCCACTTCATTCCCTCTCTATCTGTCCCCACTCCATGCTCTCTCTATCCGTCCCCACTCCATTCTCTCTCTATCCGTCCCCACTCCATTATCTCTCGATCCGTCCCCACTCCATTCTCTCTCTATCTGTCCCCACTCCATTCTCTCTCTATCCGTCCCCACTCCATTCTCTCTCTATCCGTCCCCACTCCATTCCCTCTCTACCGTCCCCACTCCATTCCCTCTCTATCCGTCCCCACTCCATTCTCTCTCTCCGTCCCCACTCCATTCCCGCTCATCCGTCCCCACTCCATTCTCTCTTCTCCCGTCCCCACTCCATTCTCTCTTCTGCCGTCCCCACTCCATTCTCTCTATCCGTCCCCACTCCATTCTCTCTCTATCCGTCCCCACGCCATTCTCTCAATCCGTCCCCACTCCATTCCCGATCTATCCCTCCCTACTCGATTCTCTCTCTATCCGACCCTATTCCATTCTCTCTCTATCCGACCCCACTCCATTCTCTCTCCATCCGTCTCCACTCCATTCTCTCTCTATCCGTCCCCACTCCATTCCCTCTCTATCCGTCTCCACTCCATTCTCTCTCTATCCGTCCCCACTCCATTCTCTCAATCCGTCCCCACTCCATTCTCTCTCTATCCGTCCCCACTCCATTCTCTCAATCCGTCCCCACTCCATTTGCGCTCTCTCCGTCCCCACTCCATTCTCTCTTCATCCGTCCCCACTTCATTCCCTCTCTATCTGTCCCCACTCCATGCTCTCTCTATCCGTCCCCACTCCATTCTCTCTCTATCCGTCCCCACTCCATTATCTCTCTATCCGTCCCAACTCCATTCTCTCTCAATCCGTCCCCACTCCATTCCCTCTCAATCCGTCCCCACTCCATTCCCTCTCTATCCGTCCTCACTCAATTCCCTATCTATCAGTCCCCACTCCATTCCCTCTCTATCCGTCCCCACTCCATTCCCTCTCTATCCGTCCCCACTCCATTCTCTCTCTATTCATCCCCATTCCATTCGCTCTCTATCCGTCCCCACTCCATTCCCTCTCTCTCCGTCCACACTACATTCTCTCTCTATCCGTCCCCACTCCATTCCCTCTCTGTCCGTCCCCCACTCCATTCTCTCTCTATCCATCCCCACTCCATTCTCTCTCTATCCATCCCCACTCCATTCTCTCTCTATCTGTCCCCACTCCATTCTCTCTCTATCTGTCCCCACTCCATTCTCTCTCTGTCCGTCCCCCACTCCATTCTCTCTCTATCCATCCCCACTCCATTCTCTCTCTATCCATCCCCACTCCATTCTCTCTTCTGCTGTCCCCACTCCATTCCCGCTCTATCCGTCCACACTTCAGTCTCTCATTATCCGCCCCCACTCCATTCTCTCTTCTCCCGTCCCCACTCCTTTCTCTCTCTATCCGTCTCCACTCCATTCTCTCTCTATCTGTCCCCACTCCATTCCCTCTCTATCTGTCCCCACTCCATTCCCTCACTAACCGTCCCCACTCCATTCCCTCACTAACCGTCCCCACTCCATTCCCTCTCTATCCGGCCCCACTCCATTCCCTCTCTATCCGTCCCCACTCCATTTCCTCTCGATCCGTCCCCACTCCATTCCCTCTTTATCCGTCCCCACTCGATTCTCTCTCTATCCGACCCCACTCCATTCCCTCTCTATCCGTCCCCACTCCATTCTCTCTATGCGTTCCCACTCCATTCTCTCTTTATCCATCCCCACTCCATTCTCTCTCTATCCGTCCCCACTCCATTCTCTCTCTATCCGTCCCCACTCTATTCCCTCTCTATCCGTCCCCGCTCCATTCTCTCTCTACCGTCCCCACTCCATTCTCTACCTATCCGTCCGCACTCCATTCTCTCTCTATCCCTTCCCACTCCACTCTCTCTCTATCCGTCCCCACTCTATTCCCTTCTATCCGTCCCCACTCCATTCTCTCAATCCGTCCCCACTCCATTCCCTCTCTACCGTCCCCACTCCATTCTCTCTCCATCCGTCCCCACTTCATGCCCTCTCTATCCGTCCACACTTATTTCCCCTCTATCCGTCCCCACGCCATTCTCTCTCTATCCGTCCCCACGCCATTCTCTCTGTATCCGTCCCCACTCCATTCCCTCTCTATCCGTCCCCACTCCATTCTCTCTATCCGTTCCCACTCCATTCTCTCTTTATCCATCCCCACTCCATTCTCTCTCTTTCCGTGCCCACTCTATTCCCTCTCTATCAGTCCCCGCTCCATTCCCTCTCGACCGTCTCCACTCCATTCACTCTCTATCCGTCCCCACTCCATTCTCTCTCTATCCGTCCCCACACCATTCTTTCTATCCGTCCTCGCTCCATTCCCTCTCTACCGTCCCCACTCCATTCTCTCTCTATCCATCCCCACTCCATTCTCTCTCTATCAATCCCCACTCCATTCCCGCTCTATCCGTCCCCACTCCATTCTCTCTCTATCCATCCCCACTCCATGCTCTCTCCATCCATCCCCACTCCATTCCCTCTCTATCCGTCCCCACTGCATTCCCGCTCTATCCGTCCTGACTCGATTCTCTCTCTATCCGTCCCCACTCCGTTCTCTCTCTATCCGACCCCACTCCATTCTCTGTCTATCCGTCCCCACTCCATTCTCTGTCTATCCGTACCCACTCCATTCTCTCTCTATCCGTCCCCACTCAATTATCTCTCTATCCGCCCCCACTTCATTCACTCTCTATCCGTCCCCACACCATTCTCCCTCTATTCGTCCCCACTCTATTCCCTCTCTATCCGTCCCCGCTCCATTCTCTCTCTAGCGTCCCCACTCCATTCTCTCTCTATCCGTCCGCACTCCATTCTCTCTCTATCCTTTCCCACTCCATTCTCTCTCTATCCGTCCCCACTCTATTCCCTCTCTATCCGTCCCCACTCCATTCCCTCTCTACCGTCCCCACTCCATACTCTCTCCATCCGTCCCCAGTGCATTCCCTCTCTATCCGTCCCCGCTCCATTCCCTCTCTACCGTCCCCACTCCATTCTCTCTCTATCCATCCCCACTCCATTCTCTCTCTATCCGTCCTCACTCCATTCCCTCTCTATCCGTCCCGACTCCATTCTCTCTCTATCCGTCCCCACTCCATGCTCTCTCCATCCATCCCCACTCCATTCCCTCTCTATCCGTCCCCACTGCATTCCAGCTCTATCCGTCCAGACTCGATTCTATCTCTATCCATCCCCACTCCATTCTCTCTCTATCCGTCCTCACTCCATTCCCTCTCTATCCGTCCCCACTCCATTCTCTCTCTATCTGTCCCCACTCGATTCTCTCTCTATCTGCCCCCACTTCATTCACTCACTATCCGTCCCCACTCCATTCTCTCTCCATCCGTCCCCACTCTATTCCCTCTCTATCCATCCCCGCTCCATTCTCTCTCTACCGTCCCCACTCCATTCTCTCTCTATCCGTCCGCACTCCATTCTCTCTCTATCCCTTACCACTCTATTCCCTCTCGATCCGTCCCCACTCCATTCCCTCTCTACCGTCCCCACTCCATTCCCTCTCTATCCGTCCCCACTCCATTCCTTCTCTACCGTCCCCACTCCATTCCCTCTCTATCCGTCCCCACTCCTTTCTCTCTCTATCCGTCCCCACTCCATTCTCTCTCCATCCGTCCCCACTCCATACACTCTCTATCCGTCCCCACTCCATTCCCTCTCTATCCGTCCGCACTCCATTCTCTCTCTATCCGTACCCACTCCATTCTCTCTCTATCCGTCCCCGCTCCATTCTCTCTCTATCCATCCCCACTCCATTCTCTCTCTATCCATCCCCACTCCATTCTCTCTATCTCCGTCCCCACTCCATTCCCTCTCAACCCGTCCCCACACCATTTTCTCTCTATCCGCCCCCACTCCATTCTCTCTCCATCCGTCCCCACTCCATTCCCTCTCGATCCATCCCCACTCCATTCCCGCTCTCACCGTCCCCACTCCATTCTCTCTCCATCCGTCCCCACTCCATTCCCTCTCTATCGGTCCCCACTCCATTCTCGATCTATCCCTCCCCACTCGATTCTCTCTCTATCCGACCCCATTCCATTCTCTCTCTATCCGACCCCACTCCATTCTCTCTCTATCCGTCCCCACTCCATTCCCTCTCTAACCGTCCCCACTCCATTCTCTCTCCATCCGTCCCCACTCCATTCCCTCTCCATCGGTCCCCACTCCATTCTCTCTCCATCCGTGCGCACTCCATTCTCTCTCTATCCGTCCCCACTCCATTCTCTCTCTATCCGTCCCCACTCCATTCTCTCGTTATTCTTCCCCACTCCATTCCCTCTCTATCCGTCCCAACTCCATTCTCTCTCAATCCGTCCCCACTCCATTCCCTCTCAATCCGTCCCCACTCCATTCCCTCTCAATCCGTCCCCACTCCATTCCCTCTCTATCCGTCCTCACTCAATTCCCTATCTATCAGTCCCCACTCCATTCCCTCTCTATCCGTCCCCACTCCATTCCCTCTCTATCCGTCCCCACTCATTCTCTCTCTATTCATCCCCATTCCATTCGCTCTCTATCCGTCCCCACTCCATTCCCTCTCTCTCCGTCCCCACTACATTCTCTCTCTATCCGTCCCCACTCCATTCCCTCTCTGTCCGTCCCCCACTCCATTCTCTCTCTATCCATCCCCACTCCATTCTCTCTCTATCTGTCCCCACTCCATTCTCTCTCTATCTGTCCCCACTCCATTCTCTCTCTATCCGTCCCCACTCCATTCTCTCTTCTGCTGTCCCCACTCCATTCCCGCTCTATCCGTCCACACTTCAGTCTCTCATTATCCGTCCCCACTCCATTCTCTCTTCTCCCGTCCCCACTCCTTTCTCTCTCTATCCGTCTCCACTCCATTCTCTCTCTATCTGTCCCCACTCCATTCCCTCTCTATCTGTCCCCACTCCATTCCCTCACTAACCGTCCCCACTCCATTCCCTCTCTATCCGTCCCCACTCCATTTCCTCTCGATCCGTCCCCACTCCATTCCCTCTTTATCCGTCCCCACTCGATTCTCTCTCTATCCGACCCCACTCCATTCTCTGTCTATCCGTCCCCACTGCATTCTCTCTCTATCCGTCCCCACTCGATTCTCTCTCTATCCGCCCCCACTTCATTCACTCTCGATCCGTCCCCACTCCATTCTCTCTCTATCCGTCCCCACTCTATTCCCTCTCTATCCGTCCCCGCTCCATTCTCTCTCTACCGTCCCCACTCCATTCTCTACCTATCCGTCCGCACTCCATTCTCTCTCTATCCCTTCCCACTCCATTCTCTCTCTATCCGTCCCCACTGTATTCCCTTCTATCCGTCCCCACTCCATTCTCTCAATCCGTCCCCACTCCATTCCCTCTCTACCGTCCCCACTCCATTCTCTCTCCATCCGTCCCCACTTCATGCCCTCTCTATCCGTCCACACTTATTTCCCCTCTATCCGTCCCCACGCCATTCTCTCTCTATCCGTCCCCACGCCATTCTCTCTGTATCCGTCCCCACTCCATTCCCTCTCTATCCGTCCCCACTCCATTCTCTCTATCCGTTCCCACTCCATTCTCTCTTTATCCATCCCCACTCCATTCTCTCTCTTTCCGTGCCCACTCTATTCCCTCTCTATCAGTCCCCGCTCCATTCCCTCTCGACCGTCTCCACTCCATTCACTCTCTATCCGTCCCCATTCCATTCTCTCTCTGTCCGTCCCCACTCCATTCTCTCTCTATCCGTCCCCACACCATTCTTTCTATCCGTCCTCGCTCCATTCCCTCTCTACCGTCCCCACTCCATTCTCTCTCTATCCATCCTCACTCCATTCTCTCTCTATCAGTCCCCACTCCATTCCCGCTCTATCCGTCCCCACTCCATTCTCTCTCTATCCATCCCCACTCCATGCTCTCTCCATCCATCCCCACTCCATTCCCTCTCTATCCGTCCCCACTCCATTCCCGCTCTATCCGTCCTGACTCGATTCTCTCTCTATCCGTCCCCACTCCGTTCTCTCTCTATCCGACCCCACTCCATTCTCTGTCTATACGTCCCCACTCCATTCTCTGTCTATCCGTCCCCACTCCATTCTCTCTCTATCCGTCCCCACTCGATTATCTCTCTATCCGCCCCCACTTCATTCACTCTCTATCCGTCCCCACTCCATTCTCCCTCTATTCGTCCCCACTCTATTCCCTCTCTATCCGTCCCCGCTCCATTATCTCTCTAGCGTCCCCACTCCATTCTCTCTCTATCTGTCCGCACTCCATTCTCTCTCTATCCCTTCCCACTCCATTCTCTCTCTATCCGTCCCCACTCTATTCCCTCTCTATCCGTCCCCACTCCATTCCCTCTCTACCGTCCCCACTCCATTCCCTCTCTCTCCGTCCCCACTCCATTCCTTCTCTACCGTCCCCACTCCATTCCCTCTCTATCCGTCCCCACTCCATTCTCTCTCTATCCGTCATCACTCCATACTCTCTCCATTCGTCCCCAGTGCATTCCCTCTCTATCCGTCCCCGCTCCATTCCCTCTCTACCGTCCCCACTCCATTCTCTCTCTATCCATCCCCACTCCATTCTCTCTCTATCCGTCCTGACTCGATTCTCTCTCTATCCATCCCCACTCCATTCTCTCTCTCTCCGTCCTCACTCCATTCCCTCTCTATCCGTCCCCACTCCATTCTCTCTCTATCCGTCCCCACTCGATTCTCTCTCTATCTGCCCCCACTTCATTCACTCACTATCCGTCCCCACTCCATTCTCTCTCCATCCGTCCCCACTCTATTCCCTCTCTATCCATCCCCGCTCCATTCTCTCTCTACCGTCCCCACTCCATTCTCTCTCTATCCGTCCGCACTCCATTCTCTCTCTATCCCTTCCCACTCCATTCTCTCTCTATCCGTCCCCACTCTATTCCCTCTCGATCCGTCCCCACTCCATTCCCTCTCTACCGTCCCCACTCCATTCCCTCTCTACCGTCCCCACTCAATTCTCTCTCTATCCGTCCACACTCAATTCTCTCTCTATCCGTCCCCACTCCATTCTCTCTATCCGTCCCCACTCTATTCCCTCTCTATCCGTCCCCACTCCATTCCCTCTCTCCCGTCCGCACTCCATTCTGTCTCTATCCGTCCCCAATCCATTCTCTCTCTATCCGTCCCCACTCCATTCTCTCTCTATCCGTCCCCACTCTATTCCCTCTCTATCCGTCCCCACTCCGTACCCTCTCTACCGTACCCACTCCATTCCGTCTCTACCGTCCCCACTCCATTCCCTCTCTATCCGTCCCCACTCCATTCTCTCTATGCGTTCCCACTCCATTCTCTCTTTATCCATCCCCACTCCATTCTCTCTCTATCCGTGCCCACTCTATTCCCTCTCTATCCGTCCCCGCTCCATTCCCTCTCTACCGTCCCCACTCCATTCTCTCTCTATCCGTCCCCATTCCATTCTCTCTCTGTCCGTCCCCACTCCATTCTCTCTCTATCCGTCCCCACACCATTCTCTTTCTATCCGTCCCCACTCTATTCCCTCTCTATCCGTCCCCACTCCATTCCCTCTCGACCGTCCTCACTCCATTCTCTCTCTATCCGTCCCCACTCTATTCCCTCTCTACCCGTCCCCGCTCCATTCCCTCTCTACCGTCCCCACTCCATTCTCTCTCTATCCATCCCCACTCCATTCTCTCTCTATCCGTCCCCACTCCATTCTCTCTCTATCCATCCCCACTCCATTCTCTCTCTATCCGCCCCCACTCCATTCTCTCTCCGTCCGTCCCCACTCTATTCCCTCTCTATCCGTCCCCACTCCATTCCCTCTCTACCGTCCCCACTCCATTCCCTCTCTATCCGTTCCCACTACATTCTCTCTCTATCCGTCCCCACTCCATTCCCTCTCTACCGTCCCCACTCCATTCCCTCTCTACCCGTCTCCACTCCATTCTCTCTCTATCCGTCCCCACTCCATTACCGCTCTATCCGTCCCCACTCCATTCTCTCTTCTCCCGTCCCCACTCCATTCTCTCTTCTGCCGTCCCCACGCCATTCTCTCTCTATCCGTCCCCACTCCATTCTCTATCTATCCATCCCCACTCCATTCTCTCAATCCGTCCTCACACCATTCCCGCTCTATCCGTCCCCACTCCATTCTCTCTCCATCCGTCCCCACTTCATTCCCTCTCTATCCATCCCCACTTCATTCCCCCTCTATCCGACCCCATCCCATTCTATCTATCCGTCCCCACTCCATTCTCTCCCTATCCGTCCCCACTCCATTCTCTCTCTATCCGTCCCCACTCCATTCTCTCTCTATCCGTCCCCACTCCATTCTCTCTCTATCCGTCCCCACTCCATTCTCTCTCTATCCGTCCCCACTCCATTCTCTCTCTATCCGTCCCCACTCCATTCCCTCTCTACCATCCCCACTCCATTCCCTCTCTACCGTCCCCACTCCATTCCCTCTCTATCCGTCCCCACTCCATTCTCTCTCTATCTGTCCCCACTCCATTCCCTCTCTACTGTCCCCACTCCATTCCCTCTCTATACATGCCCACTCCATTCTCTCTCTCTCCGTCCCCACTCCATTCCCGCTCTATCCGTCCCCACTCCATTCTCTCTTCTGCCGTCCCCACTCCATTTTCTCTATCCGTCCCCACTCCATTCTCTCTCTAAACGTCCCCGCTCCATTCCCTCTCTCCCGTCCGCACTCCATTCTGTCTCTATCCGTCCCCAATCCATTCTCTCTCTATCCGTCCCCACTCCATTCTCTCTCTATCCGTCCCCACTCTATTCCCTCTCTATCCGTCCCCACTCCGTACCCTCTCTACCGTACCCACTCCATTCCGTCTCTACCGTCCCCACTCCATTCCCTCTCTATCCGTCCCCACTCCATTCTCTCTCTATCCGTCCCCACTCCATTCCCTCTCTATCCGTCCCCACTCCATTCTCTCTCTATCCGTCCCCACTCTGTTCCCTCTCTATCCGTCCCCACTCCGTACCCTCTCTACCGTACCCACTCCATTCCGTCTCTACCGTCCCCACTCCATTCCCTCTCTATCCGTCCCCACTCCATTCTCTCTATGCGTTCCCACTCCATTCTCTCTTTATCCATCCCCACTCCATTCTCTCTCTATCCGTGCCCACTCTATTCCCTCTCTATCCGTCCCCGCTCCATTCCCTCTCTATCCGTCCCCATTCCATTCTCTCTCTGTCCGTCCCCACTCCATTCTCTCTCTATCCGTCCCCACACCATTCTCTTTCTATCCGTCCCCACTCTATTCCCTCTCTATCCGTCCCCACTCCATTCCCTCTCTACCGTCCCCACTCCATTCTCTCTCCATCCGTCCCCACTCTATTCCCTCTCTATCCGTCCCCGCTCCATTCCCTCTCTACCGTCCCCACTCCATTCCCTCTCTATCCGTCCCCACTCCATTCTCTCTCTATCCGTCCCCACTCCATTCCCTCTCTACCGTCCCCACTCCATTCCCTCTCTATCCTTCCCCACTCCATTCCCACTCTATCCGTCCCCACTCCATTCCCTCTCTATCCGTCCCCACTCCATTCACTCTCTCTCCGTCACAACTCCATTCACTCTCTCTCCGTCACAACTCCATTCACTCTCCGTCACCACTCCATTCACTCTCTCTCCGTCACCACTCCATTCTCTCTCTATCCGTCCCCACTCCATTCTCTCTCTATCCGTCCCTACTCTATTCTCTCTCTATCCGTCCGCACTCCATTCTCTCTCTATCCGTACCCACTCCATTCTCTCTCTATCCGTCCCCGCTCCATTCTCTCTCTATCCATCCCCATTCCATTCTCTCTCTATCCATCCCCACTCCATTCTCTCTATCTCCGTCCCCACTCCATTCCCTCTCAACCCCTCCCCACACCATTTTCTCTCTATCCGCCCCCACTCCATTCTCTCTCCATCCGTCCCCACTCCATTCCCTCTCGATCCATCCCCACTCCATTCCCGCTCTATCTGTCCCCACTCCATTCTCTCTCTATCCATCCCCACTCCATTCCCTCTCTAACCGTCCCCACTCCATTCTCTCTCCATCCGTCCCCACTCCATTCCCCCTCTAACCGTCCCCACTCCATTCCCTCTCCATCTGTCCCCACTCCATTCCCGATCTATCCCTCCCCACTCCATTCTCTCTCTATTCGACCCCACTCCATTCTCTCTCCATCCGTGCGCACTCCATTCTCTCTCTATCCGTCCCCACTCCATTCTCTCTCTATCCGTCTCCACTCCATTCTCTCGTTATTCTTCCCCACTCCATTCCCTCTCTATCCGTCCTCACTCCATTCCCTCTCTATCCGTCCCCACTCCATTCTCTCTCTATTCATCCCCATTCCATTCGCTCTCTATCCGTCCCCACTCCATTCCCTCTCTCTCCGTCCCCACTACATTCTCTCTCTATCCGTCCCCACTCCATTCCCTCTCTGTCCGTCCCCCACTCCATTCTCTCTCTATCCATCCCCACTCCATTCTCTCTCTATCCATCCCCACTCCATTCTCTCTCTATCTGTCCCCACTCCATTCTCTCTCTATCCGTCCCCACTCCATTCTCTCTTCTGCTGTCCCCACTCCATTCCCGCTCTATCCGTCCACACTTCAGTCTCTCATTATCCGTCCCCACTCCATTCTCTCTTCTCCCGTCCCCACTCCTTTCTCTCTCTATCCGTCTCCACTCCATTCTCTCTCTATCTGTCCCCACTCCATTCCCTCACTAACCGTCCCCACTCCATTCCCTCTCTATCCGGCCCCACTCCATTCCCTCTCTATCCGTCCCCACTCCATTTCCTCTCGATCCGTCCCCACTCCATTCCCTCTTTATCCGTCCCCACTCGATTCTCTCTCTATCCGACCCCACTCCATTCTCTGTCTATCCGTCCCCACTGCATTCTCTTTCTATCCGTCCCCACTCGATTCTCTCTCTATCCGCCCCCACCTCATTCACTCTCTATCCGTCCCCACTCCATTCTCTCTCTATCCGTCCCCACTCTATTCCCTCTCTATCCGTCCCCGCTCCATTCTCTCTCTACCGTCCCCACTCCATTCTCTACCAATCCGTCCGCACTCCATTCTCTCTCTATCCCTTCCCACTCCATTCTCTCTCTATCCGTCCCCACTCTATTCCCTTCTATCCGTCCCCACTCCATTCCCTCTCTACCGTCCCCACTCCATTCTCTCTCCATCCGTCCCCACTTCATGCCCTCTCTATCCGTCCACACTTATTTCCCCTCTATCCGTCCCCACGCCATTCTCTCTCTATCCGTCCCCACGCCATTCTCTCTGTATCCGTCCCCACTCCATTCCCTCTCTATCCGTCCCCACTCCATTCTCTCTATCCGTTCCCACTCCATTCTCTCTTTATCCATCCCCACTCCATTCTCTCTCTTTCCGTGCCCACTCTATTCCCTCTCTATCAGTCCCCGCTCCATTCCCTCTCGACCGTCTCCACTCCATTCACTCTCGATCCGTCCCCACTCCATTCTCTCTCTATCCGTCCCCACACCATTCTTTCTATCCGTCCTCTCTCCATTCCCTCTCTACCGTCCCCACTCCATTCTCTCTCTATCCATCCCCACTCCATGCTCTCTCCATCCATCCCCACTCCATTCCCTCTCTATCCGTCCCCACTGCATTCCCGCTCTATCCGTCCTGACTCGATTCTCTCTCTATCCGTCCCCACTCCGTTCTCTCTCTATCCGACCCCACTCCATTCTCTGTCTATCCGTCCCCACTCCATTCTCTGTCTATCCGTCCTCACTCCATTCTCTCTCTATCCGTCCCCACTCGATTATCTCTCTATCCACCCCCACTTCATTCACTCTCTATCCGTCCCCACTCCATTCTCCCTCTATTCGTCCCCACTCTATTCCCTATCTGTCCGTCCCCGCTCCATTCTCTCTCTAGCGTCCCCACTCCATTCTCTCTCTATCCGTCCGCACTCCATTCTCTCTCTATCCTTTCCCACTCCATTCCCTCTCTATCCGTCCCCACTCTATTCCCTCGCTATCCGTCCCCACTCCATTCCCTCTCTACCGTCCCCACTCCATTCCCTCTCTATCCGTCCCCACTCCATTCCTTCTCTACCGTCCCCACTCCATTCCCTCTCTATCCGTCCCCACTCCATTCTCTCTCTATCCGTCATCACTCCATACTCTCTCCATCCGTCCCCAGTGCATTCCCTCTCTATCCGTCCCCGCTCCATTCCCTCTCTACCGTCCCACTCCATTCTCTCTCTATCCATCCCCACTCCATTCTCTCTCTATCCGTCCTCACTCCATTCCCTCTCTATCCGTCCCTACTCCATTCTCTCTCTATCCGTCCCCACTCCATGCTCTCTCCATCCATCCCCACTCCATTCCCTCTCTATCCGTCCCCACTGCATTCCCGCTCTATCCGTCCTGACTCGATTCTCTCTCTATCCATCCCCACTCCATTCTCTCTCTATCCGTCCTCACTCCATTCCCTCTCTATCCGTCCCCACTCCATTCTCTCTCTATCCGTCCCCACTCGATTCTCTCTCTATCTGCCCCCACTTCATTCACTCACTATCCGTCCCCACTCCATTCTCTCGCCATCCGTCCCCACTCTATTCCCTCTCTATCCATCCCCGCTCCATTCTCTCTCTACCGTCCCCACTCCATTCTCTCTCTATCCGTCCGCACTCCATTCTCTCTCTATCCCTTCCCACTCCATTCTCTCTCTATCCGTCCCCACTCTATTCCCTCTCGATCCGTCCCCACTCCATTCCCTCTCTACCGTCCCCACTCCATTCCCTCTCTATCCGTCCCCACTCCATTCCTTCTCTACCGTCCCCACTCCATTCCCTCTCTATCCGTCCCCACTCCTTTCTCTCTCTATCCGTCCCCACTCCATTCTCTCTCCATCCGTCCCCACTCCATACACTCTCTAACCGTCCCCACTCCATTCCCTCTCTATCCGTCCCCACTCCATTCCCTCTCTATCCGTCTCCACTCCATTCCCTCTCTATCCTTCCCCACTCCATTCCCACTCTATCCGTCCCCACTCCATTCCCTCTCTATCCGTCCCCACTCCATTCACTCTCTCTCCGTCACAACTCCATTCACTCTCTCTCCGTCACCACTCCATTCACTCTCTCTCCGTCACCACTCCATTCTCTCTCTATCCGGCCCCACTCCATTCTCTCTCTATCCGTCCCTACTCTATTCTCTCTCTATCCGTCCGCACTCCATTCTCTCTCTATCCGTACCCACTCGTCCCCGCTCCATTCTCTCTCTATCCATCCCCACTCCATTCTCTCTCTATCCATCCCCACTCCATTCTCTCTATCTCCGTCCCCACTCCATTCCCTCTCAACCCGTCCCCACACCATTTTCTCTCTATCCGCCCCCACTCCATTCTCTCTCCATCCGTCCCCACTCCATTCCCTCTCGATCCATCCCCAATCCATTCCCGCTCTATCTGTCCCCACTCCATTCTCTCTCTATCCGTCCCCACTCCATTCCCTCTCTATCGGTCCCCACTCCATTCTCGATCTGTCCCTCCCCACTCGATTCTCTCTCTATCCGACCCCATTCCATTCTCTCTCTATCCGACCCCACTCCATTCTCTCTCTATCCGTCCCCACTCCATTCTCTCTCTATCCGTCCCCACTCCATTCCCTCTCTAACCGTCCCCACTCCATTCCCTCTCTAACCGTCCCCACTCCATTCTCTCTCCATCCGTGCGCACTCCATTCTCTCTCTATCCGTCCCCACTCCATTCTCTCTCTATCCGTCCCCACTCCATTCTCTCTCTATCCGTCCCCACTCCATTCCCTCTCTATCCGACCCAACTCCATTCTCTCTCAATCCGTCCCCACTCCATTCCCTCTCAATCCGTCCCCACTCCATTCCCTCTCTATCCGTCCTCACTCAATTCCCTATCTATCAGTCCCCACTCCATTCCCTCTCTATCCGTCCCCACTCATTCTCTCTCTATTCATCCCCATTCCATTCTCTCTCTATCCGCCCCCACTTCATTCACTCTCTATCCGTCCCCACTCCATTCTCTCTCGATCCGTCCCCACTCTATTCCCTCTCTATCCGTCCCCGCTCCATTCTCTCTCTACCGTCCCCACTCCATTCTCTACCTATCCGTCCGCACTCCATTCTCTCTCTATCCCTTCCCACTCCATTCTCTCTCTATCCGTCCCCACTCTATTCCCTTCTATCCGTCCCCACTCCATTCTCTCAATCCGTCCCCACTCCATTCCCTCTCTACCGTCCCCACTCCATTCTCTCTCTATCCGTCCCCACTTCATGCCCTCTCTATCCGTCCACACTTATTTCCCCTCTATCCGTCCCCACGCCATTCTCTCTCTATCCGTCCCCACGCCATTCTCTCTGTATCCGTCCCCGCTCCATTCCCTCTCAACCGTCTCCACTCCATTCACTCTCTATCCGTCCCCACTCCATTCTCTCTCTATCCGTCCCGACACCATTCTTTCTATCCGTCCTCGCTCCATTCCCTCTCTACCGTCCCCACTCCATTCTCTCTCTATCCATCCCCACTCCATTCTCTATCAGTCCCCACTCCATTCCCGCTCTATCCGTCCCCACTCCATTCTCTCTCGATCCATCCCCACTCCATGCTCTCTCCATCCATCCCCACTCCATTCCCTCTCTATCCGTCCCCACTGCATTCCCGCTCTATCCGTCCTGACTCGATTCTCTCTCTATCCGTCCCCACTCCGTTCTCTCTCTATCCGACCCCACTCCATTCTCTGACTATACGTCCCCACTCCATTCTCTGTCTATCCGTCCCCACTCCATTCTCGCTCTATCCGTCCCCACTCGATTATCTCTCTATCCGCCCCCACTTCATTCACTCTCTATCCGTCCCCACTCCATTCTCCCTCTATTCGTCCCCACTCTATTCCCTCTCTATCCGTCCCCGCTCCATTCTCTCTCTAGCGTCCCCACTCCATTCTCTCTGTATCCGTCCGCACTCCATTCTCTCTCTATCCCTTCCCACTCTATTCTCTCTCTATCCGTCCCCACTCTATTCCCTCTCTATCCGTCCCCACTCCATTCCCTCTCTACCGTCCCCACTCCATTCCCTCTCTATCCGTCCCCACTCCATTCCTTCTCTACCGTCCCCACTCCATTCCCTCTCTATCCGTCCCCACTCCATTCTCTCTCTATCCGTCATCACTCCATACTCTCTCCATCCGTCCCCAGTGCATTCCCTCTCTATCCGTCCCCGCTCCATTCCCTCTCTACCGTCCCCACTCCATTCTCTCTCTATCCATCCCCACTCCATTCTCTCTCTATCCGTCCTCACTCCATTCCCTCTCTATCCGTCCCTACTCCATTCTCTCTCTATCCGTCCCCACTCCATCCTCTCTCCATCCATCCCCACTCCATTCCCTCTCTATCCGTCCCCACTGCATTCCCGCTCTATCCGTCCTGACTCGATTCTCTCTCTATCCATCCCCACTCCATTCTCTCTCTATCCGTCCTCACTCCATTCCCTCTCTATCCGTCCCCACTCCATTCTCTCTCTATCCGTCCCCACTCGATTCTCTCTCTATCTGCCCCCACTTCATTCACTCACTATCCGTCCCCACTCCATTCTCTCTCCATCCGTCCCCACTCTATTCCCTCTCTATCCATCCCCGCTCCATTCTCTCTCTACCGTCCCCACTCCATTCTCTCTCTATCCGTCCGCACTCCATTCTCTCTCTATCCCTTCCCACTCCATTCTCTCTCTATCCGTCCCCACTCTATTCCCTCTCGATCCGTCCCCACTCCATTCCCTCTCTACCGTCCCCACTCCATTCCCTCTCTATCTGTCCCCACTCCATTCCTTCTCTACCGTCCCCACTCCATTCCCTCTCTATCCGTCCCCACTCCATTCTCTCTCTATCCGTCATCACTCCATTCTCTCTCCATCCGTCCCCAGTGCATTCCCTCTCTACCGTCCCCACTCCATTCCCTCTCTATCCGTCTCCACTCCATTCTCTCTCTATCCGTCCCCACTCCATTCCCGCTCTATCCATCCCAACTCCATTCTCTCTTCTCCCATCCCCACTCCATTCTCTCTTCTGCCGTCCCCACTCCATTCCCTCTCTACCGTCCCCACTCAATTCTCTCTCTATCCGTCCACACTCAATTCTCTCTCTATCCGTCCCCACTCCATTCTCTCTATCCGTCCCCACTCTATTCCCTCTCTATCCGTCCCCACTCCATTCTCCCTCTCTCCGTCCCCACTCTATTCCCTCTCTATCCGTCCCCACTCCATTCCCTCTCTACCGTCCCCACTCCATTCTCTCTCTATCCGTCCCCACTCCATTCCCGCTCTATCCGTCCCCACTCCATTCTCTCTTCACCCGTTCCCACTCCATTCTCTCTTCTGCCTTCCCCACTCCATTCTCTCTATCCGTCCCCACTCCATTCTCTCTCTATCCATCCCCACTCCATTCCCTCAATCCGTCCCCACTCCATTCCCGCTCTATCCGTCCCCACTCCATTCTCTCTCCATCCGTCCCCACTTCATTCCCTCTCTATCCGTCCCCACTCCATTCTCTCTATGCGTTCCCACTCCATTCTCTCTTTATCCATCCCCACTCCATTCTCTCTCTATCCGTGCCCACTCTATTCCCTCTCTATCCGTCCCCGCTCCATTCCCTCTCTACCGTCCCCACTCCATTCTCTCTCTATCCGTCCCCATTCCATTCTCTCTCTGTCCGTCCCCACTCCATTCTCTCTCTATCCGTCCCCACACCATTCTCTTTCTATCCGTCCCCACTCTATTCCCTCTCTATCCGTCCCCACTCCATTCCCTCTCTACCGTCCTCACTCCATTCTCTCTCTATCCGTCCCCACTCTATTCCCTCTCTACCCGTCCCCGCTCCATTCCCTCTCTACCGTCCCCACTCCATTCTCTCTCTATCCATCCCCACTCCATTCTCTCTCTATCCGTCCCCACTCCATTCTCTCTCTATCCATCCCCACTCCATTCTCTCTCTATCCGTCCCCACTCCATTCTCTCTCCGTCCGTCCCCACTCTATTCCCTCTCTATCCGTCCCCACTCCGTTCCCTCTCTACCGTCCCCACTCCATTCCCTCTCTATCCGTTCCCACTACATTCTCTCTCTCTCCGTCACCACTCCATTCCCTCTCTACCGTCCCCACTCCATTCCCTCTCTACCCGTCTCCACTCCATTCTCTCTCTATCCGTCCCCACTCCATTCCCGCTCTATCCGTCCCCACTCCATTCTCTCTTCTCCCGTCCCCACTCCATTCTCTCTTCTGCCGTCCCCACGCCATTCTCTCTCTATCCGTCCCCACTCCATTCTCTATCTATCCATCCCCACTCCATTCTCTCAATCCGTCCCCACACCATTCCCGCTCTATCCGTCCCCACTCCATTCTCTCTCCATCCGTCCCCACTTCATTCCCTCTCTATCCATCCCCACTTCATTCCCCCTCTATCCGACCCCATCCCATTCTATCTATCCGTCCCCACTCCATTCTCTCCCTATCCGTCCCCACTCCATTCTCTCTCTATCCGTCCCCACTCCATTCTCTCTCTATCCGTCCCCACTCCATTCTCTCTCTATCCGTCCCCACTCCATTCTCTCTCTGTCCGTCCCCACTCCATTCTCTCTCTATCCGTCCCCACTCCATTCTCTCTCTATCCGTCCCCACTCCATTCTCTCTCTATCTGTCCCCACTCCATTCCCTCTCTATCCGTCCCCACTCCATTCTCTCTCTATCTGTCCCCACTCCATTCCCTCTCTACTGTCCCCACTCCATTCCCTCTCTTTACATGCCCACTCCATTCTCTCTCTCTCCGTCCCCACTCCATTCCCGCTCTATCCGTCCCCACTCCATTCTCTCTTCTGCCGTCCCCACTCCATTTTCTCTATCCGTCCCCACTCCATTCTCTCTCTAAACGTCCCCGCTCCATTCCCTCTCTCCCGTCCGCACTCCATTCTGTCTCTATCCGTCCCCAATCCATTCTCTCTCTATCCGTCCCCACTCCATTCTCTCTCTATCCGTCCCCACTCTATTCCCTCTCTATCCGTCCCCACTCCGTACCCTCTCTACCGTACCCACTCCATTCCGTCTCTACCGTCCCCACTCCATTCCCTCTCTAACCGTCCCCACTCCATTCTCTCTATGCGTTCCCACTCCATTCTCTCTTTATCCATCCCCACTCCATTCTCTCTCTATCCGTGCCCACTCTATTCCCTCTCTATCCGTCCCCGCTCCATTCCCTCTCTACCGTCCCCACTCCATTCTCTCTCTATCCGTCCCCATTCCATTCTCTCTCTGTCCGTCCCCACTCCATTCTCTCTCTATCCGTCCCCACACCATTCTCTTTCTATCCGTCCCCACTCTATTCCCTCTCTATCCGTCCCCACTCCATTCCCTCTCTACCGTCCCCACTCCATTCTCTCTCCATCCGTCCCCACTCTATTCCCTCTCTATCCGTCCCCGCTCCATTCCCTCTCTACCGTCCCCACTCCATTCCCTCTCTATCCGTCCCCACTCCATTCTCTCTCTATCCGTCCCCACTCCATTCCCTCTCTACCGTCCCCACTCCATTCCCTCTCTATCCGTCTCCACTCCATTCTCTCTCTATCCGTCCCCACTCCATTCCCGCTCTAGCCGTCCCCACTCCATTCTCTCTTCTCCCGTCCCCACTCCATTCTCTCTTCTGCCGTCCCCACTCCATTCTCTCTATCCGTCCCCACTCCATTCTCCCTCTATCCATCCCAACTCCATTCTCTCAATCCGTCCCCACACCATTCCCGCTCTATCCGTCCCCACTCCATTCTCTCTCCATCCGTCCCCACTTCATTCCCTCTCTATCCATCCCCACTTCATTCCCCCTCTGTCCGACCCCATCCCATTCGATCTATCCGTCCCCACTCCATTCTCTCTCTATCCGTCCCCACTCCATTCTCTCTCTATCCGTCCCCACTCCATTCTCTCTCTATCCGTCCCCACTCCATTCTCTCTCTATCCGTCCCCACTCCATTCTCTCTCTATCCGTCCCCACTCCATTCTCTCTCTCTCCGTCCCCACTCCATTCTCTCTCTATCCGTCCCCACTCCATTCTCTCTCTATCCGTCCCCACTCCATTCCCTCTCTACCATCCCCACTCCATTCCCTCTCTACCGTCCCCACTCCATTCCCTCTCTATCCGTCCCCACTCCATGCTCTCTCCATCCATCCCCACTCCATTCCCTCTCTATCCGTCCCCACTCCATTCACTCTCTATCCAGCCCCACACCATTCCCTCTCTATCGGTCCCCACTCCATTCTCTATCTATCCGTCCCCACTCAATTCCCTCTCTATCCGTCCCCACTCCATTCTCTCTCGATCTGTCCCCACTCCATTCTCTCTTCTGCCGTCCCCACTCCATTCTCTCTCTATCCGTCCCCACTCCATTCCCTCTCTATCCGTTCCCACTCCATTTCCTCTCTATCCATCCACACTTCATTCCCCCTCTATCCGACCCCATCCCATTCTCTCTATCCGTCCCCACTCCATTCTCTCTCTATCCGTCCCCACTCCATTCTCTCTCTATCCGTCCCCACTCCATTCTCTCTCTATCCGTCCCCACTCCATTCTCTCTCTATCCGTCCCCACTCCATTCTCTCTCTATCCGTCTCCACTCCATTCTCTCTCTATCCGTCCCCACTCCATTCTCTCTCTATTCGTCCCCACTCCATTCCCTCTCTACCGGCCCCACTCCATTCCCTCTCTACCGTCCCCACTCCATTCCCTCTCTATCCGTCCCCACTCCATTCTCTCTCTATCTGTCCCCACTCCATTCCCTCTCTACTGTCCCCACTACATTCCCTCTCTATCCATCCCCACTCCATTCTCTCTCTCTCCGTCCCCACTCCATTCCCGCTCTATCCGTCCCCACTCCATTCTCTCTTCTCCCGTCCCCACTCCATTCTCTCTTCTGCCGTCCCCACTCCATTTTCTCTATCCATCCCCACTCCATTCCCTCTCTATCCATCCCCACTCCATTCTCTCTCTATCCATCCCCAATCCATTCGCTCTCTATCCGTCCCCACTCCATTCCCTCTCTATCCATCCCCACTCCAGTCCCTCTGTATACATCCCCACTCCATTCTCTCTCTATCTGTCCCCACTCCATTCCCTCTCTATCCGTTCCCACTCCATTCTCTCTCTATCCATCCCCACACCATTCCCTCTCTATCTGTCCCCACTCCATTCTCTATCTATCCGTCCCCACTCCATTCCCTCTCTATCTGTCCCCACTCTATTCTCTCTCGATCCGTCCCCACTCCATTCTCTCTTCTGCCGTCCCCACTCCATTCTCTCTCTATCCGTCCCCACTCCATTCTCTCTCTATCCGGCCCCACTCCATTCCCTCTCTATCTGTTCCCACTCCATTCCCTCTCTATCTGTCCACACTCCATTCCCTCACTATCCGTCCCCACTCCATTCCCTCACTATCCGGCCCCACTCCATTCCCTCTCTATCCGTCCCCACTCAATTCCCTCTCGAACCGTCCCCACTCCATTCTCGCTCTGTCCGTCCCCACTCCATTCTCTCTCTGTCCGTCCCCACTCCATTCCAACTCTATCTGTCCCCACTCCATTCTCTCTCCATCCATCGTCACTCCATTCCCTCTCTATCCGTCCCCACTGCATTCCCGCTCTATCCGTCCTCACTCGATTCTCTCTCTATCCGACCCCACTCCATTCTCACTCTATCCGTCCCCACTCGTTTCTCTCTCTATCCGCCCCCACTTCATTCACTCTCTATCTGTCCCCACTCCATTCCCTCTCTATCCGCCCCCACTCCATTCCCTCTCTATCCATCCCCACTCCATTCCCTCTCTATCCGTCCCCACTCCATTCTCTCTCCATCCGTCCCCACTCCATTCCCTTTCTATCCGTCCCCACACCATTCTCTGTCCGTCCCCACCCCATTCTCTCTCTGTCCGTCCCCACTCCATTCCCTCTCTATCCGTCCCCACTCCATTCTCTCTCTATCCGTCCCTACTCCATTCCCTGTCTATCCGTCCCCACTCCATTCCCGCTCGATCCTTCCCTACTCCACTCCAGCTCCATCCGTCCCCACTCAATTCCAGCTCCATCAGTCCGCACTCCATTCTCTCTACTGCCGTCCCCACTCCATTCTCTCTTCTGCCGGCCCCACTCCATTCTCTCTATCCATCCCCACTCCATTCTCTCTCTATCCGTCCCCACTCCATTCTCTCAAACCGTCCCCACTCCATTGCCGCTCTATCCGTCCCCACTCCATTCTCTCTCCATCCGTCCCAACTCCATTCCCTTTCTATCCGTCCCCACTCCATTCCCTCGCAATCCGTCCCCACTTCATTCCCTCTCTATCCGTCCCTACTCCATTCCCTCTCTATCCGTCCCCACTCCATTCTCTCTATATCCGTCCCCACTCCATTCCCACTCCATCCGTCCCCACTCCATTCCCACTCTATCCAACCCCACTCCATTCCCTCTCTATCCGTCCCCACTCCATTCTCTCTCTATCCGTCTCCAGTCCATTCCCGCTTATCCGTCCCCACTCCATTCTCTCTTCTCCCGTCCCCACTCCATTCTCTCTTCTGCCGTCCCCACTCCATTCTCGCTTATCCGTCCCCACTCCATTCTCTCTTCTCCCGTCCCCACTCCTTTCTCTCTCTATCCGTCTCCACTCCATTCTCTCTCTATCTGTCCCCACTCCATTCCCTCGCTATCTGTCCCCACTCCATTCCCTCACTAACCGTCCCCACTCCATTCCCTCTCTATTAGTCCCCACTCCATTCCTTCTCTACCGTCCCCACTCCATTCCCTCTCTATCCGTCCCCACTCCATTCTCTCTCTATCCGTCATCACTCCATTCTCTCTCCATCCGTCCCCAGTGCATTCCCTCTCTACCGTCCCCACTCCATTCCCTCTCTATCCATCTCCACTCCATTCTCTCTCTATCCGTCCCCACTCCATTCCCGCTCTATCCATCCCCACTCCATTCTCTCTTCTCCCGTCCCCACTCCATTCCCTCTCTATCCGTCCCCACTCCATTCCTTCTCTACCGTCCCCACTCCATTCCCTCTCGATCCGTCCCCACTCCATTCTCTCTCTATCCGTCCCCGCTCTATTCCCTCTCTATCCGTCCCCACTCCATTCCCTCTCTACCGTCCTCACTCCATTCTCTCTCTATCCGTCCCCACTCTATTCCCTCTCTATCCATCCCCGCTCCATTCCCTCTCTACCGTCCCCACTCCATTCTCTCTCTATCCATCCCCACTCCATTCTCTCCCTATCCGTCCCCAGTCCATTCTCTCTCCATCCGTCCCCACTCTATTCCCTCTCTATCCGTCCCCACTCCATTCCCTCTCTACCGTCCCCACTCCATTCCCTCTCTATCCGTCCCCACTACATTCTCTCTCTATCCGTCCCCACTCCATTCCCTCTCTACCGTCCCCACTCCATTCCCTCTCTATCCGTCTCCACTCCATTCTCTCTCTATCCGTCCCAACTCCATTCCCGCTCTAACCGTCCCCACTCCATTCTCTCTTCTCCCGTCCCCACTCCATTCTCTCTTCTGCCGTCCCCACTCCATTCTCTCAATCCGTCCCCACACCATTCCCGCTCTATCCGTCCCCACTCCATTCTCTCTCCATCCGTCCCCACTTCATTCCCTCTCTATCCATCCCCACTTCATTCCCCCTCTATCCGACCCCATCCCATTCTATCTATCCGTCCCCACTCCATTCTCTCTCTATCCGTCCCCACTCCATTCTCTCTCTATCTGTCCCCACTCCATTCTCTCTCTATCCGTCCCCAATCCATTCTCTCTCTATCCGTCCCCACTCCATTCTCTCTCTATCCGTCCCCACTCCATTCTCTCTCTATCCGTCCCCACTCCATTCTCTCTCTATCCGTCCCCACTCCATTCTCTCTCTATCCGTCCCCACTCCATTCTCTCTCTAACCGTCCTCACTCCATTCTCTCTCTATCCGTCCCCACTCCATTCTCTCTCTATCCGTCCCCACTCCATTCTCTCTCTATCCGTCCCCACTCCATTCCCTCTCTACCATCCCCACTCCATTCCCTCTCTACCGTCCCCACTCCATTCCCTCTCTATCCGTCCCCACTCCATTCCCTCTCTATCCATCCCCACTCCATTCTCTCTCTCTCCGTCCCCACTCCATTCCCGCTCTATCCGTCCCCACTCCATTCTCTCTCTATCCGTCCCCACTCCATTCCCTCTCTACCATCCCCACTCCATTCCCTCTCTACCGTCCCCACTCCATTCCCGCTCTATACGTCCCCACTCCATTCTCTCAATCTGTCCCCACTCCATTCACGCTCTATCCGTCCCCACTCCATTCTCTCTCTATCCGTCCCCACTCCATTCTCTCTCTATCCGTCCCCACTTCATTCCCTCTCTATCCGTCCCCACTCCATTCCGTCTCTATCCGTCCCCAGTCCATTCTCTCTCTATCCATCCCCACTCCATTCTCTCTCTATCCGTCCCCACTCCATTCTCTCTCTATCCGTCCCCACTTCATTCTATCTCTATCCGACCCCACTCCATTCTCTCTCCATCCGTCCCCACTCCATTCTCTCTCTATCCATCCCCACTCCATTCTCTCTATATCCTTCCCCACTCCATTCTCTCTCTATCCGTCCCCACTCTATTCTCTCTCTATCCGTCCCCACTCCATTCTCTCTCTATCCGTCCCCACTCCATTCTCTCTCTATCCGTCCCAACTCCATTCTCTCTCAATCAGCCCCACTCCATTCCCTCTCAATCCGTCCCCACTCCATTCCCTCTCTATCCGTCCGCACTCCATTCCCTATCTATCCGTCCACACTCCATTCCCTCTCTATCCGTCCCCACTCCATTCCCTCTCTATCCATCCCCACTCCATTCTCTCTCTATCCATCCCCAATCCATTCGCTCTTTATCCGTCCCCACTCCATTCCCTCTCTATCCATCCCCACTCCATTCTCTCTCTATCTGTCCCCACTCCATTCCCTCTCTATCTGTCCCCACTCCATTCTCTATCTATCCGTCCCCACTCCATTCCCTCTCTATCTGTCCCCACTCCATTCTCGCTCGATCCGTGCCCACTCCATTCTCTCTTCTGCCGTCCCCACTCCGTTCTCTCTCTATCCGTCCCCACTCCATTCTCTCTCTATCCGGCCCCACTCCATTCCCTCTCTATCCGTTCCCACTCCATTTCCTCTCTATCTGTCCCCACTCCATTCCCTCACTATCGGTCCTCACTCCATTCCCTCACTATCCGTCCCCACTTCATTCCCTCTCTATCCATCCACACTTCATTCCCCCTCTATCCGACCCCATCCCATTCTCTCTATCCGTCCCCACTCCATTCTCTCTCTATCCGTCCCCACTCCATTCTCTCTCTATCCGTCCCCACTCCATTCTCTCTCTATCCGTCACCACTCCATTCTCTCTCTATCCGTCCCCACTCCATTCTCTCTCTATCCGTCTCCACTCCATTCTCTCTCTATCCGTCCCCACTCCATTCTCTCTCTATCCGTCCCCACTCCATTCCCTCTCTACCGGCCCCACTCCATTCCCTCTCTCCCGTCCCCACTCCATTCCCTCTCTATCCGTCCCCACTCCATTCTCTCTCTATCTGTCCCCACTCCATTCCCTCTCTACTGTCCCCACTCCATTCCCTCTCTATCCATCCCCACTCCATTCTCTCTCTCTCCGTCCCCACTCCATTCCCGCTCTATCCGTCCCCACTCCATTCTCTCTTCTCCCGTCCCCACTCCATTCTCTCTTCTGCCGTCCCCACTCCATTTTCTCTATCCGTCCCCAATCCATTCCCTCTCTATCCGTCCCCACTCCATTCTCTCTCTATCCATCCCCAATCCATTCGCTCTCTATCCGTCGCCAGTCCATTCCCTCTCTATCCATCCCCACTCCATTCTCTCTCTATCTGTCCCCACTCCATTCCCTCTCTATCCGTCCCCACTCCATTCTCTCTCTATCCATCCCCACACCATTCCCTCTCTATCTGTCCCCACTCCATTCTCAATCTATCCGTCCCCACTCCATTCCCTCTCTATCTGTCCCCATTCCATTCTCTCTCGATCCGTCCCCACTCCATTCTCTCTTCTGCCGTCCCCACTCTATTCTCTCTCTATCCGTCCCCACTCCATTCTCTATCTATCCGGCCCCACTCCATTCCCTCTCTATCCGTTCCCACTCCATTCCCTCTCTATCCGTCCCCACTCCATTATCTCTATGCGTTCCCACTCCATTCTCTCTTTATCCATCCCAACTCCATTCTCTCTCTATCCGTGCCCACTCTATTCCCTCTCTATCCGTCCCCACTCCATTCCCTCTCTACCATCCCCACTCCATTCTCTCTCTATCCGTCCCCATTCCATTCTCTCTCTGACTGTCCCCACTCCATTCTCTCTCTATCCGTCCCCACACCATTCTCTTTCTATCCGTCCCCACTCTATTCCCTCTCGATCCGTCCCCACTCCATTCCCTCTCGACCGTCCTCACTCCATTCTCTCTCTATCCGTCCCCACTCTATTCCCTCTCTATCCATCCCCGCTCCAATCCCTCTCTACCGTCCCCACTCCATTCTCTCTCTATCCATCCCCACTCCATTCTCTCCCTATCCGTCCCCACTCCATTTTCTCTCCATCCGTCCCCACTCTATTCCCTCTCTATCCGTCCCCACTCCATTCCCTCTCTACCGTCCCCACTCCATTCCCTCTCTATCCGTCCCCACTACATTCTCTCTCTATCCGTCCCCACTCCATTCCCGCTCTATCCGTCCCCACTCCATTCTCTCTTCTCCCGTCCCCACTCCATTTTCTCTTCTGCCGTCCCCACTCCATTCTCTCTATCCGTCCCCACTCCATTCTCTCTATCCGTTCCCACTCCATTCTCTCTTTATCCATCCCCACTCCATTCTCTCTCTATCCGTGCCCGCTCTATTCCCTCTCTATCCGTCCCCGCTCCATTCCCTCTCTACCGTCCCCACTCCATTCACTCTCTATCCGTCCCCATTCCATTCTCTCTCTGTCCGTCCCCACTCCATTCTCTCTCTATCCGTCCCCACACCATTCTCTTTCTATCCGTCCCCACTCTATTCCCTCTCTATCCGTCCCCACTCCATTCCCTCTCTACCGTCCTCACTCCATTCTCTCTCTATCCGTCCCCACTCTATTCCCTCTCTATCCGTCCCCGCTCCATTCCCTCTCTACCGTCCCCACTCCATTCTCTCTCTATCCGTCCCAACTCCATTCCCTCTCTATCCGTCCCCACTCCATTCTCTCTCTATCCGTCCCCACTCCATGCTCTCGCCATCCATCCCCACTCCATTCCCTCTCTATCCATCCCCACTCCATTCTCTCTCTCTCCGTCCCCACTCCATTCCCGCTCTATCCGTCCCCACTCCATTCTCTCTTCTGCCGTCCCCACTCCATTTTCTCTCTCCGTCCCCACTCCATTCTCTCTCTATACGTCCCCACACCATTCTCTCAATCTGTCCCCACTCCATTCACGCTCTATCCGTCCCCACTCCATTCTCTCTCTATCCGTCCCCACTTCATTCCCTCTCTATCCGTCCCCACTCCATTCCGTCTCTATCCGTCCCCAGTCCATTCTCTCTCTTTCCATCCCCACTCCATTCTCTCTCTATCCGTCCCCACTCCATTCTCTCTCTATCCGTCCCCACTTCATTCTATCTCTATCGGACCCCACTCCATTCTCTCTCCATCCGTCTCCACTCCATTCTCTCTCTATCCATCCCCACTCCATTCTCTCTATATCCTTCCCCACTCCATTCTCTCCCTATCCGTCCCCACTCCATTCTCTCTCTATCCGTCCCCACTCCATTCTCTCTCTATCCGTCCCCACTCCATTCTCTCTCTATCCGTCACAACTCCATTCTTTCTCAATCAGTCCCCACTCCATTCCCTCTCAATCCGTCCCCACTCCATTCCCTCTCTATCCGTCCCCACTCCATTCTCTCTCTATCCATCCCCAATCCATTCGCTCTCTATCCGTCCCCACTCCATTCCCTCTCTATCCATCCCCACTCCATTCTCTCTCTATCTGTCCCCACTCCATTCCCTCTCTATCCGTCCCCACTCCATTCTCTCTCTATCCATCCCCACACCATTCCCTCTCTATCTGTCCCCACTCCATTCTCTATCTATCCGTCCCCACTCCATTCCCTCTCTATCTGTCCCCACTCCATTCTCTCTCGATCCGTCCCCACTCCATTCTCTCTTTTGCCGTCCCCACTCCATTATCTCTCTATCCATCCCCACTCCATTCTCTCTCTATCCGGCCCCACTCCATTCCCTCTCTATCCGTTCCCACTCCATTTCCTCTCTATCTGTCCCCACTCCATTCCCTCACTATCCGTCCTCACTCCATTTCCTCACTATCCGTCCCCACTTCATTCCCTCTCGATCCATCCACATTTCATTCCCCCTCTATCCGACCCCATCCCATTCTCTCTATCCGTCCCCACTCCATTCTCTCTCTATCCGTCCCCACTCCATTCTCTCTCTATCCGTCCCCACTCCATTCTCTCTCTATCCGTCTCCACTCCATTCTCTCTCTATCCGTCCCCACTCCATTCTCTCTCTATCCGTCCCCACTCCATTCCCTCTCTACCGTCCCCACTCCATTCCCTCTCTATCCGTCCCCACTCCATTCTCTCTCTATCTGTCCCCACCCCATTCCCTCTCTACTGTCCTTGAGGGTTGTAATCTCGGGATTACTCCCTGTGCCACGTGCCAGTGAGGCTAGGAATAGGAAGATAGAGCAGACAAACACGTGGCTAAACAGCTGGTGTTGGAGGGAGGGTTTCCGTTATCTGGACCACTGGGAGCTCTTCCGGGGCAGGTGTGACCTGTATAAGATGGACGGGTTGCATCTAAACCGGAGAGGCATAAATATCCTGGCCGCGAGGTTTGCTAGTGTCACACGGGAGGGTTTAAACTAGTATGGCAGGGGGGTGGGCACGGGAGCAATAGGTCAGAAGGTGAGAGCATTGAGGGAGAACTAGGGAATAGGGACAGTGTGGCTCTGAGGCAGAGCAGACGGGGAGAAGTTGCTGAACACAGCGGGTCTGGTGGCCTGAAGTGCATATGTTTTAATGCAAGGAGCATTACGGGTAAGGCAGATGAACTTAGAGCTTGGATTACTACTTGGAACTATGATGTTGTTGCCATTACAGAGACCTGGTTGAGGGAAGGGCAGGATTGGCAGCTAAACGTTCCAGGATTTAGATGTTTCAGGCGGGATAGAGGGGGATGTAAAAGGGGAGGCGGAGTTGCGCTACTTGTTCGGGAGAATATCACAGCTATACTGCGAGAGGACACCTCCGAGGGCAGTGAGGCTATATGGGTAGAAATCAGGAATAAGAAGGGGGCAGTCACAATGTTGGGGGTATACTACAGGCCTCCCAACAGCCAGCGGGAGATGGAGGAGCAGATAGGTAGACAGATTTTGGAAAAGAGTAAAAACAACAGGGTTGTGGTGATGGGAGACTTCAACTTCCCCAATATTGACTGGGACTCACTTAGTGTCAGGGGCTTAGACGGGGCGGAGTTTGTAAGGAGCATCCAGGAGGGCTTCTTAAAACAATATGTAAACAGTCCAACTAGGGAAGGGGCGGTACTGGACCTGGTATTGGGGAATGAGCCCGGCCAGGTGGTAGATGTTTCAGTAGGGGAGCATTTCGGTAACAGTGACCACAATTCAGTAAGTTTTAAAGTACTGGTGGACAAGGATAAGAGTGGTCCGAGGATGAATGTGCTAAATTGGGGGAAGGCTAATTATAACAATATTAGGCGGGAACTGAAGAACATAGATTGGGGGCAGATGTTTGAGGGCAAATCAACATCTGACATGTGGGAGGCTTTCAAGTGTCAGTTGAAAGGAATACAGAACAGGCATGTTCCTGTGAGGAAGAAAGATAAATACGGCAATTTTCGGGAACCTTGGATGACGAGTGATATTGTAGGCCTCGTCAAAAAGAAAAAGGAGGCATTTGTCAGGGCTAAAAGGCTGGGAACAGACGAAGCCTGTGTGGCATATAAGGAAAGTAGGAAGGAACTTAAGCAAGGAGTCAGGAGGGCTAGAAGGGGTCATGAAAAGTCATTGGCAAATAGGGTTAAGGAAAATCCCAAGGCTTTTTACACGTACATAAAAAGCAAGAGGGTAGCCAGGGAAAGGGTTGGCCCACTGAAGGATAGGCAAGGGAATCTATGTGTGGAGCCAGAGGAAATGGGCGAGGTACTAAATGAATACTTTGCATCAGTATTCACCAAAGAGAAGGAATTGGTAGATGTTGAGTCTGGAGAAGGGGGTGTAGATAGCCTGGGTCACATTGTGATCCAAAAAGACGAGGTGTTGGGTGTCTTAAAAAATATTAAGGTAGATAAGTCCCCAGGGCCTGATGGGATCTACCCCAGAATACTGAAGGAGGCTGGAGAGGAAATTGCTGAGGCCTTGACAGAAATCTTTGGATCCTCGCTGTCTTCAGGGGATGTCCCGGAGGACTGGAGAATAGCCAATGTTGTTCCTCTGTTTAAGAAGGGTAGCAAGGATAATCCCGGGAACTACAGGCCGGTGAGCCTTACTTCAGTGGTAGGGAAATTACTGGAGAGAATTCTTCGAGACAGGATCTACTCCCATTTGGAAGCAAATGGACCTATTAGTGAGAGGCAGCACGGTTTTGTGAAGGGAAGGTCGTGTCTCACTAACTTGATAGAGTTTTTCGAGGAGGTCACTAAGATGATTGATGCAGGTAGGGCAGTAGATGTTGTCTATATGGACTTCAGTAAGGCCTTTGACAAGGTCCCTCATGGTAGACTAGTACAAAAGGTGAAGTCACACGGGATCAGGGGTGAACTGGCAAGGTGGATACAGAACTGGCTAGGCCATAGAAGGCAGAGGGTAGCAATGGAGGGATACTTTTCTCATTGGAGGGCTGTGACCAGTGGTGTTCCACAGGGATCAGTGCTGGGATCTTTGCTCTTTGTAATATATATAAATGATTTGGAGGAAAATGTAACTGGTCTGATTAATAAGTTTGCAGACGACACAAAGGTTGGTGGAATTGCGGATAGCGATGAGGACTGTCTGAGGATACAGCAGGATTTAGATTGTCTGGAGACTTGGGCGGAGAGATGGCAGATGGAGTTTAATCCGGACAAATGTGAGGTAATGCATTTTGGAAGGGCTAATGCAGGTAGGGAATATACAGTGAATGGTAGAACCCTCAAGAGTATTGAAAGTCAAAGAGATCTAGGAGTACAGGTCCACAGGTCATTGAAAGGGGCAACACAGGTGGAGAAGGTAGTCAAGAAGGCATACGGCATGCTTGCCTTCATTGGCCGGGGCATTGAGTATAAGAATTGGCAAGTCATGTTGCAGCTGTATAGAACCTTAGTTAGGCCACACTTGGAGTATAGTGTTCAATTCTGGTTGCCACACTACCAGAAGGATGTGGAGGCTTTAGAGAGGGTGCAGAAGAGATTTACCAGAATGTTGCCTGGTATGGAGGGCATAAGCTATGAGGAGCGATTGAATAAACTCGGTTTGTTCTCACTGGAACGAAGGAGGTTGAGGGGCGACCTGATAGAGGTATACAAAATTATGAGGGGCATAGACAGAGTGGATAGTCAGAGGCGTTTCTCCAGGGTAGAGGGGTCAATTACTAGGGGGCATAGGTTTAAGGTGAGAGGGGCAAAGTTTAGAGTCGATGTACGAGGCAAGTTTTTTACGCAGAGGGTAGTGGGTGCCTGGAACTCACTACCGGAGGAGTTGGTGGAAGCAGGGACGATAGGGACATTCAGGGGCATCTTGACAAATATATGAATAGGATGGGAATAGAAGGATACGGACCCAGGAAGTGTAGAAGATTGTAGTTTAGTCGGGCAGTATGGTCGGCACGGGCTTGGAGGGCCGAAGGGCCTGTTCCTGTGCTGTACATTTCTTTGTTCTTTGTTCTTTGTCCCCACTCCATTCCCTCTCTATCCATCCCCACTCCATTCTCTCTCTCTCCGTCCCCACTCCATTCCCGCTCTATCCGTCCCCACTCCATTCTCTCTTCTCCCGTCCCCACTCCATTCTCTCTTCTGCCGTCCCCACTCCATTTTCTCCATCCGTCCCCACTCCATTCCCTCTCTATCCGTCCCCACTCCATTCTCTCTCTATCCATCCCCAATCCATTCGCTCTCTATCCGTCCCCACTCCATTCCCTCTCTATCCATCCCCACTCCATTCTCTATCTGTCCCCACTCCATTCCCTCTCTATCCGTCCCCACTCCATTCTCTCTCTATCCATCCCCACATCATTCCCTCTCTATCCGTCCCCACTCCATTCTCTCTCTATCCGTCCCCACTCCATTCTCTCTCTATCCGTCACAACTCCATTCTTTCTCAATCAGTCCCCACTCCATTCCCTCTCAATCCGTCCCCACTCCATTCCCTCTCTATCCGTCCCCACTCCATTCTCTCTCTATCCATCCCCAATCCATTCGCTCTCTATCCGTCCCCACTCCATTCCCTCTCTATCCATCCCCACTCCATTCTCTCTCTATCTGTCCCCACTCCATTCCCTCTCTATCCGTCCCCACTCCATTCTCTCTCTATCCATCCCCACACCATTCCCTCTCTATCTGTCCCCACTCCATTCTCTATCTATCCGTCCCCACTCCATTCCCTCTCTATCTGTCCCCACTCCATTCTCTCTCGATCCGTCCCCACTCCATTCTCTCTTTTGCCGTCCCCACTCCATTATCTCTCTATCCATCCCCACTCCATTCTCTCTCTATCCGGCCCCACTCCATTCCCTCTCTATCCGTTCCCACTCCATTTCCTCTCTATCTGTCCCCACTCCATTCCCTCACTATCCGTCCTCACTCCATTTCCTCACTATCCGTCCCCACTTCATTCCCTCTCGATCCATCCACATTTCATTCCCCCTCTATCCGACCCCATCCCATTCTCTCTATCCGTCCCCACTCCATTCTCTCTCTATCCGTCCCCACTCCATTCTCTCTCTATCCGTCCCCACTCCATTCTCTCTCTATCCGTCTCCACTCCATTCTCTCTCTATCCGTCCCCACTCCATTCTCTCTCTATCCGTCCCCACTCCATTCCCTCTCTACCGTCCCCACTCCATTCCCTCTCTATCCGTCCCCACTCCATTCTCTCTCTATCTGTCCCCACCCCATTCCCTCTCTACTGTCCTTGAGGGTTGTAATCTCGGGATTACTCCCTGTGCCACGTGCCAGTGAGGCTAGGAATAGGAAGATAGAGCAGACAAACACGTGGCTAAACAGCTGGTGTTGGAGGGAGGGTTTCCGTTATCTGGACCACTGGGAGCTCTTCCGGGGCAGGTGTGACCTGTATAAGATGGACGGGTTGCATCTAAACCGGAGAGGCATAAATATCCTGGCCGCGAGGTTTGCTAGTGTCACACGGGAGGGTTTAAACTAGTATGGCAGGGGGGTGGGCACGGGAGCAATAGGTCAGAAGGTGAGAGCATTGAGGGAGAACTAGGGAATAGGGACAGTGTGGCTCTGAGGCAGAGCAGACGGGGAGAAGTTGCTGAACACAGCGGGTCTGGTGGCCTGAAGTGCATATGTTTTAATGCAAGGAGCATTACGGGTAAGGCAGATGAACTTAGAGCTTGGATTACTACTTGGAACTATGATGTTGTTGCCATTACAGAGACCTGGTTGAGGGAAGGGCAGGATTGGCAGCTAAACGTTCCAGGATTTAGATGTTTCAGGCGGGATAGAGGGGGATGTAAAAGGGGAGGCGGAGTTGCGCTACTTGTTCGGGAGAATATCACAGCTATACTGCGAGAGGACACCTCCGAGGGCAGTGAGGCTATATGGGTAGAAATCAGGAATAAGAAGGGGGCAGTCACAATGTTGGGGGTATACTACAGGCCTCCCAACAGCCAGCGGGAGATGGAGGAGCAGATAGGTAGACAGATTTTGGAAAAGAGTAAAAACAACAGGGTTGTGGTGATGGGAGACTTCAACTTCCCCAATATTGACTGGGACTCACTTAGTGTCAGGGGCTTAGACGGGGCGGAGTTTGTAAGGAGCATCCAGGAGGGCTTCTTAAAACAATATGTAAACAGTCCAACTAGGGAAGGGGCGGTACTGGACCTGGTATTGGGGAATGAGCCCGGCCAGGTGGTAGATGTTTCAGTAGGGGAGCATTTCGGTAACAGTGACCACAATTCAGTAAGTTTTAAAGTACTGGTGGACAAGGATAAGAGTGGTCCGAGGATGAATGTGCTAAATTGGGGGAAGGCTAATTATAACAATATTAGGCGGGAACTGAAGAACATAGATTGGGGGCAGATGTTTGAGGGCAAATCAACATCTGACATGTGGGAGGCTTTCAAGTGTCAGTTGAAAGGAATACAGAACAGGCATGTTCCTGTGAGGAAGAAAGATAAATACGGCAATTTTCGGGAACCTTGGATGACGAGTGATATTGTAGGCCTCGTCAAAAAGAAAAAGGAGGCATTTGTCAGGGCTAAAAGGCTGGGAACAGACGAAGCCTGTGTGGCATATAAGGAAAGTAGGAAGGAACTTAAGCAAGGAGTCAGGAGGGCTAGAAGGGGTCATGAAAAGTCATTGGCAAATAGGGTTAAGGAAAATCCCAAGGCTTTTTACACGTACATAAAAAGCAAGAGGGTAGCCAGGGAAAGGGTTGGCCCACTGAAGGATAGGCAAGGGAATCTATGTGTGGAGCCAGAGGAAATGGGCGAGGTACTAAATGAATACTTTGCATCAGTATTCACCAAAGAGAAGGAATTGGTAGATGTTGAGTCTGGAGAAGGGGGTGTAGATAGCCTGGGTCACATTGTGATCCAAAAAGACGAGGTGTTGGGTGTCTTAAAAAATATTAAGGTAGATAAGTCCCCAGGGCCTGATGGGATCTACCCCAGAATACTGAAGGAGGCTGGAGAGGAAATTGCTGAGGCCTTGACAGAAATCTTTGGATCCTCGCTGTCTTCAGGGGATGTCCCGGAGGACTGGAGAATAGCCAATGTTGTTCCTCTGTTTAAGAAGGGTAGCAAGGATAATCCCGGGAACTACAGGCCGGTGAGCCTTACTTCAGTGGTAGGGAAATTACTGGAGAGAATTCTTCGAGACAGGATCTACTCCCATTTGGAAGCAAATGGACCTATTAGTGAGAGGCAGCACGGTTTTGTGAAGGGAAGGTCGTGTCTCACTAACTTGATAGAGTTTTTCGAGGAGGTCACTAAGATGATTGATGCAGGTAGGGCAGTAGATGTTGTCTATATGGACTTCAGTAAGGCCTTTGACAAGGTCCCTCATGGTAGACTAGTACAAAAGGTGAAGTCACACGGGATCAGGGGTGAACTGGCAAGGTGGATACAGAACTGGCTAGGCCATAGAAGGCAGAGGGTAGCAATGGAGGGATACTTTTCTCATTGGAGGGCTGTGACCAGTGGTGTTCCACAGGGATCAGTGCTGGGATCTTTGCTCTTTGTAATATATATAAATGATTTGGAGGAAAATGTAACTGGTCTGATTAATAAGTTTGCAGACGACACAAAGGTTGGTGGAATTGCGGATAGCGATGAGGACTGTCTGAGGATACAGCAGGATTTAGATTGTCTGGAGACTTGGGCGGAGAGATGGCAGATGGAGTTTAATCCGGACAAATGTGAGGTAATGCATTTTGGAAGGGCTAATGCAGGTAGGGAATATACAGTGAATGGTAGAACCCTCAAGAGTATTGAAAGTCAAAGAGATCTAGGAGTACAGGTCCACAGGTCATTGAAAGGGGCAACACAGGTGGAGAAGGTAGTCAAGAAGGCATACGGCATGCTTGCCTTCATTGGCCGGGGCATTGAGTATAAGAATTGGCAAGTCATGTTGCAGCTGTATAGAACCTTAGTTAGGCCACACTTGGAGTATAGTGTTCAATTCTGGTTGCCACACTACCAGAAGGATGTGGAGGCTTTAGAGAGGGTGCAGAAGAGATTTACCAGAATGTTGCCTGGTATGGAGGGCATAAGCTATGAGGAGCGATTGAATAAACTCGGTTTGTTCTCACTGGAACGAAGGAGGTTGAGGGGCGACCTGATAGAGGTATACAAAATTATGAGGGGCATAGACAGAGTGGATAGTCAGAGGCGTTTCTCCAGGGTAGAGGGGTCAATTACTAGGGGGCATAGGTTTAAGGTGAGAGGGGCAAAGTTTAGAGTCGATGTACGAGGCAAGTTTTTTACGCAGAGGGTAGTGGGTGCCTGGAACTCACTACCGGAGGAGTTGGTGGAAGCAGGGACGATAGGGACATTCAGGGGCATCTTGACAAATATATGAATAGGATGGGAATAGAAGGATACGGACCCAGGAAGTGTAGAAGATTGTAGTTTAGTCGGGCAGTATGGTCGGCACGGGCTTGGAGGGCCGAAGGGCCTGTTCCTGTGCTGTACATTTCTTTGTTCTTTGTTCTTTGTCCCCACTCCATTCCCTCTCTATCCATCCCCACTCCATTCTCTCTCTCTCCGTCCCCACTCCATTCCCGCTCTATCCGTCCCCACTCCATTCTCTCTTCTCCCGTCCCCACTCCATTCTCTCTTCTGCCGTCCCCACTCCATTTTCTCCATCCGTCCCCACTCCATTCCCTCTCTATCCGTCCCCACTCCATTCTCTCTCTATCCATCCCCAATCCATTCGCTCTCTATCCGTCCCCACTCCATTCCCTCTCTATCCATCCCCACTCCATTCTCTATCTGTCCCCACTCCATTCCCTCTCTATCCGTCCCCACTCCATTCTCTCTCTATCCATCCCCACATCATTCCCTCTCTATCTGTCCCCACTCCATTCTCTATCTATCCGTCCCCACTCCATTCCCTCTCTATCTGTCCCCATTCCATTCTCTCTCGATCCGTCCCCACTCCATTCTCTCTTCTGCCGTCCCCACTCCATTCTCTCTCTATCCGTCCCCACTCCATTCTCTCTCTATCCGGCCCCACTCCATTCCCTCTCTATCCGTTCCCACTCCATTTCCTCTCTATCTGTCCCCACTCCATTCCCTCACTATCCGTCCCCACTCCAGTCCCTCACTATCCGGCCCCACTCCATTCCCTCTCTATCCGTCCCCACTGAATTCCCTCTCGAACCGTCCCCACTCCATTCTCTCTCTCTCCGTCCCCACTCCATTCTCTCTCTATCCGTCCCCACTCCATTCTCTCTCTGTCCGTCCCCACTCCATTCTCTCTCTGTCCGTCCCCACTCCATTCTCGCTCTATCTGTCCCCACTCCATTCTCTCTCCATCCATCGTCACTCCATTCCCTCTCTATCCGTCCCCACTGCATTCCCGCTCTACCAGCCTCACTCGATTCTCTCTCTATCCGACCCCACTCGTTTCTCTCTCTATCCGCCCCCACTTCATTCACTCTCTATCTGTCCCCACTCCATTCCCTCTCTATCCGCCCCCACTCCATTCTCTCTCTATCCATCCCCACTCCATTCCCTCTCTATCCGTCCCCACTCCATTCCCACTCCATCCGTCCCCACTCCATTCCCACTCTATCCAACCCCACTCCATTCTCTCTCTATCCGTCTCCACTCCATTCCCGCTTATCCGTCCCAACTCCATTCCCTCTCTATCCGTCCACACTCAATTCCCTATCTATCAGTCCCCACTCCATTCCCTCTCGATCCGTCCCCACTCCATTCCCTCTCTATCCGTCCCCACTCCATTCTCTCTCTATTTATCCCCATTCCATTCGCTCTCTATCCGTCCCCACTCCATTCCCTCTCTATCCGTCACAACTACATTCTCTCTCTATCCGTCCCCACTCCATTCCCTCTCTATCCGTCCCCCACTCCATTCTCTCTCTATCCATCCCCACTCCATTCTCTCTCTATCCATCCCCACTCCATTCTCTCTCTATCTGTCCCCACTCCATTCTCTCTCTATCCGTCCCCACTCCATTCTCTCTTCTGCTGTCCCCACTCCATTCTCGCTCTATCCGTCCACACTTCAGTCTCTCATTATCCGTCCCCACTCCATTCTCTCTTCTCCCGTCCCCACTCCTTTCTCTCTCTATCCGTCACCACTCCATTCTCTCTCTATCTGTCCCCACTCCATTCCCTCGCTATCTGTCCCCACTCCATTCCCTCACTAACCGTCCCCACTCCATTCCCTCTCTATCCGGCCCCACTCCATTCCCTCTCTATCCGTCCCCACTCCATTCCCTCTCGATCCGTCCCCACTCCATTCCCTCTTTATCCGTCCCCACTCCATTCTCTCTCTATCCGACCCCACTCCATTCTCTGTCTATCCGTCCCCACTGCATTCTGTCTCTATCCGTCCCCACTCGATTCTCTCTCTATCCGCCCCCACTTCATTCACTCTCTATCCGTCCCCACTCCATTCTCTCTCTATCCGTCCCCACTCTATTCCTGATCTATCCGTCCCCGCTCCATTCTCTCTCTACCGACCCCACTCCATTCTCTCTCTATCCGTCCACACTCCATTCTCTCTCTATCCCTTCCCACTCCATTCTCTCTCTATCCGTCCCCACTCTATTCCCTCTCTATCCGTCCCCACTCTATTCCCTCTCTATCCGTCCCCACTCCATTCCCTCTCTACCGTCCCCACTCCATTCCTTCTCTACCGTCCCCACTCCATTCCCTCTCTATCCGTCCCCACTCCATTCTCTCTCTATCCGTCCCCACTCCATTCTCTCAATCCGTCCCCACTCCATTCCCGCTCTATCCGTCCCCACTCCATTCTCTCTCCATCCGTCCCCACTTCATTCCCTCTCTATCCGTCCACACTTATTTCCCCTCTATCCGTCCCCACGCCATTCTCTCTCTATCCGTCCCCACGCCATTCTCTCTGTATCCGTCCCCACTCCATACTCTCTCTGTCCGTCCCCACTCTATTCCCTCTCTATCCGTCCCCGCTCCATTCCCTCTCTCCCGTCCCCACTCCATTCTGTCTCTATCCGTCCCCAATCCATTCTCTCTCTATCCGTCCCCACACCATTCTCTCTCTATCCGTCCCCACTCTATTCCCTCTCTATCCGGCCCCACTCCATACCCTCTCTACCGTCCCCACTCCATTCCCTCTCTATCCGTTCCCACTCCATTCTCTCTCTATCCGTCCCCACTCCATTCCGTCTCTACCGTCCCCACTCCATTCCCTCTCTATCCGTCCCCACTCCATTCTCTCTATCCGTTCCCACTCCATTCTCTCTTTATCCATCCCCACTCCATTCTCTCTCTATCCGTGCCCACTCTATTCCCTCTCTATCCGTCCCCGCTCCATTCCCTCTCCACCGTCCCCACTCCATTCACTCTCTATCCGTCCCCATTCCATTCTCTCTCTGTCCGTCCCCACTCCATTCTCTCTCTATCTGTCCCCACACCATTCTCTTTCTATCCGTCCCCACTCTATTCCCTCTCTATCCGTCCCCACTCCATTCCCTCTCTACCGTCCTCACTCCATTCTCTCTCTATCCGTCCCCACTCTATTCCCTCTCTATCCTTCCCCGCTCCATTCCCTCTCTACCGTCCCCACTCCATTCTCTCTCTATCCGTCCCCACTCCATTCCCTCTCTATCCGTCCCCACTCCATTCTCTCTCTATCCGTCCCCACTCCATGCTCTCTCCATCCATCCCCACTCCATTCCCTCTCAATCCGTCCCCACTGCATTCCCCCTCTATCCGTCCTGACTCGATTCTCTCTCTATCCGTCCCCACTCGATTCTCTCTCTATCCGCCCCCACTTCATTCACTCTCTATCCGTCCCCGCTCCATTATCTCTCTATCCGTCCCCACTCCATTCCCTCTCTACCGTCCCCACTCCATTCCCTCTCTATCCGTCCCCACTCCATTCCTTCTCTACCGTCCCCACTCCATTCCCTCTCTATCCGTCCCCACTCCATTCTCTCTCTATCCGTCCCCACACCATTCTCTCTCTGTCCGTCCCCACTCCATTCTCTCTCTGTCCGTCCCCACTCCATTCCCTCTCTATCCGTCCCCACTCCATTCTCTCTCCATCCGTCCCTACTCCATTCCCTGTCTATCCGGTCCCACTCCATTTCCGCTCTATCCTTCCCTACTCCACTCCAGCTCCATCCGTCCCCACTCAATTCCAGCTCTATCAGTCCGCACTCCATTCTCTCTACTGCCGTCCCCACTCCATTCTCTCTTCTGCCGCCCCCACTCCATTCTCTCTATTCATCCCCACTCCATTCTCTCTCTATCCGTCCCCACTCCATTCTCTCAAACCGTTCCCACTCCATTCCGGCTCTATCCGTCCCCACTCTATTCCCTCTCTATCCATCCCCGCTCCATTCCCTCTCTACCGTCCCCACTCCATTCACTCTCTATCCGTCCCCACTCCATTCTCTCTCTATCCGTCCCCACACCATTCTCTTTCTATCCGTCCCCACTCTATTCCCTCTCTATCCGTCCCCACTCCATTCCCTCTCTACCGTCCTCACTCCATTCTCTCTCTATCCGTCCCCACTCTATTCCCTCTCTATCCTTCCCCGCTCCATTCCCTCTCTACCGTCCCCACTCCATTCTCTCTCTATCCGTCCCCACTCCATTCCCTCTCTATCCGTCCCCACTCCATGCTCTCTCCATCCATCCCCACTCCATTCCCTCTCTATCCGTCCCCACTGCATTCCCCCTCTATCCGTCCTGACTCGATTCTCTCTCTATCCGACCCCACTCCATTCTCTGTCTATCCGTCCCCGCTCCATTCTCTCTCTACCGTCCCCACTCCATTCTCGCTCTATCCGTCCGTACTCCATTCTCTCTCTATCCCTTCCCACTCCATTCTCTCTCTATCCGTCCCCACTCTATTCCCTCTCTATCCGTCCCCGCTCCATTCCCTCTCTACCGTCCCCACTCCATTCCCGCTCTATCCGTCCCCACTCCATTCTCTCTCTATCCGTCATCACTCCATTCTCTCTCCATCCGTCCCCAGTGCATTCCCTCTCTACCGTCCCCACTCCATTCCCTCTCTATCCGTCTCCACTCCATTCTCTCTCTATCCGTCCCCACTCCATTCACTCTCTATCTGTCCCCATTCCATTCTCTCTCTGTCCGTCGCCACTCCATTCTCTCTCTATCCGTCCCCACACCATTCTCTTTCTATCCGTCCCCACTCTATTCCCTCTCTATCCGTCCCCACTCCATTCCCTCTCTACCGTCCTCACTCCATTCTCTCTCTATCCGTCCCCACTCTATTCCCTCTCTATCCGTCCCCGCTCCATTCCCTCTCTACCGTCCCCACTCCATTCTCTCTCTATCCATCCCCAATCCATTCTCTCTCTATCCGTCCCCACTCCATTCCCTCTCTATCTGTCCCCACTCCATTCTCTCTCTATCCGTCCGCACTCCATTCTCTCTCTATCCCTTCCCACTCCATTCTCTCTCTATCCGTCCCCAATCGATTCCCTCTCCATCCGTCCCCACTCCATTCCCTCTCTACTGTCCCCACTCCATTCGTCCCCACTCCATTCCTTCTCTACCGTCCCCACTCCATTCCCTCTCTATCCGTCCCCACTCCATTCTCTCTCTATCCGTCATCACTCCATTCTCTCTCCATCCGTCCCCAGTGCAATCCCTCTCTACCGTCCCCACTCCATTCCCTCTCTATCCATCTCCACTCCATTCTCTCTCTATCCGTCCCCACTCCATTCCCGCTCTATCCATCCCCACTCCATTCTCTCTTCTCCCGTCCCCACTCTATTCCCTCTCTATCCGTCCCCACTCCATTCCCTCTCTACCGTACCCACACAATTCTCTCTCTATCCGTCCCCACTCAATTCTCTGCTATCCGTCCCCACTCCATTCTCTCACTATCCGTCCCCACTCTATTCCCTCTCTATCCGTCCCCACTCCATTCCCTCTCTACCGTCCCCACTCCATTCCCTCTCTATCCATCCCCACTCCATTCTCTCTCAATCCGTCCCCACTTTATTCCCTCTCTATCCATCCCCACTCCATTCCCTCTCGACCGTCCCCACTCAATTCTCTCTCTATCCGTCCCCACTCCATTCCCGCTCTATCCGTCCCCACTCCATTCTCTCTTCACCCATCCCCACTCCATTCTCTCTTCTGCCTTCCCCACTCCATTCTCTCTATCCGTCCCCACTCCATTCTCTCTCTATCCATCCCCACTCCATTCTCTCAATCCGTCCGAACTCCATTCCCGCTCTATCCGTCCCCACTCCATTCTCTCTCAATCCGTCCCCACTCCATTCTCTCTCTATCCATCCCCACTCCATTCCCTCAATCCGTCCCAACTCGATTCCCGCTCTATCCGTCCCCACTCCATTCTCTCAATCCGTCCCCACTCCATTCCCGCTCTATCCGTCCCCACTCCATTCTCTCTCCATCCGTCCCCACTTCATTCCCTCTCTATCCGTCCACACTTATTTCTCTCTCTATCCGTCCCCACTCGATTCTCTCTCTATCCGCCCCCACTTCATTCACTCTCTATCCGTCCCCACTCCATTCCCTCTCTATCCGTCCCCACTCTATTCCCTCTCTATCCGTCCCCGCTCCATTCTCTCTCTATCCGTCCCCACTCCATTCCCTCTCTACCGTCCCCACTCCATTCCCTCTCTATCCGTCCCCACTCCATTCCTTCTCTACCGTCCCCACTCCATTCCCTCTCTATCCGTCCCCACTCCATTCTCTCTCTATCCGTCCCCACACCATTCTCTCTCTGTCCGTCCCCACTCCATTCTCTCTCTGTCCGTCCCCACTCCATTCCCTCTCTATCCGTCCCCACTCCATTCTCTCTCTATCCGTCCCTACTCCATTCCCTGTCTATCCGGTCCCACTCCATTTCCGCTCTATCCTTCCCTACTCCACTCCAGCTCCATCCGTCCCCACTCAATTCCAGCTCGATCAGTCCGCACTCCATTCTCTCTACTGCCGTCCCCACTCCATTCTCTCTTCTGCCGCCCCCACTCCATTCTCTCTATCCATCCCCACTCCATTCTCTCTCTATCCGTCCCCACTCCATTCTCTCAAACCGTTCCCACTCCATTCCGGCTCTATCCGTCCCCACTCCATTCTCTCTCCATCCGTCCCAACTCCATTCCCTTTCTATCCGTCCCCACTCCATTCCCTCGCTATCCGTTCCCACTTCATTCCCTCTCTATCCGTCCCTACTCCATTCCCTCTCTATCCGTCCCCACTCCATTCTCTCGAGATCCGTCCCCACTCCATTCCCACTCTATCCGTCCCCACTCCATTCCCTCTCTATCCATCCCTACTCCATTCCCACTCTATCCAACCCCACTCCATTCCCTCTCTATCCGTCCCCACTCCATTCTCTCTCTATCCGTCCCCACTCCATTCTCTCTCTATCCGTCCCCACTCCATTCCCTCCCTACCATCCCCACTCCATTCCCTCTCTACCGTCCCCACTCCATTCCCTCTCTATCCGTCCCCACTCCATTCTCTCTCGATCTGTCCCCACTCCATTCCCTCTCAACTGTCCCCACTCCATTCCCTCTCTATCCATCCCCACTCCATTCTCTCTCTCTCCGTCCCCACTCCATTCCCGCTCTATCCGTCCCAACTCCATTCTCTCTTCTGCCGTCCCCACTCCATTTTCTCTATCCGTCCCCGCTCCATTCTCTCTCTTTTCGTCCCCACTCCATTCTCTCAATCAGTCCCCACTCCATTCACGCTCTATCCGTCCCCACTCCATTCTCTCTCCATCCGTCTCCACTCCGTTCCCTTTCCATCCGTCCCCACTCCATTCTCTCTCTATCCGTCCCCACTTCATTCCCTCTCTATCCGTCCCCACTCCATTCCGTCTCTATCCGTCCCCAGTCCATTCTCTCTCTATCCATCCCCACTCCATTCTCTCTCTATCCGTCCCCACTCCATTCTCTCTCTATCCGACCCCACTCCATTCTCTCTCTATCCGTCCAAACTCCATTCTCTCTCAATCAGTCCTCACTCCATTCCCTCTCAATCCGTCCCCACTCCATTCCCTCTCTATCCGTCCTCACTCCATTCCCTATCTATCCGTCCACACTCCATTCCTCTCTCTATCCGTCCCCACTCCATTCCCTCTCTATCCGTCCACACTCCATTCTCTCTCTATCCATCCCCACTCCATTCGCTCTCTATCAGTCCCCACTCCATTCCCTCTCTATCCATCCCCACTCCATTCTCTCTCTATCTGTCCCCACTCCATTCCCTCTCTATCCGTCCCCACTCCATTCCCTCTCTATCCGTCCCCACACCATTCCCTCTCTATCTGTCCCCACTCCATTCTCTATCTATCCGTCCCCACTCCATTCCCTCTCTATCTGTCCCCACTCCATTCTCTCTCGATCCATCCCCACTCCATTCTCTCTTTTGCCGTCCCCACACCATTCCCTCTCTATCTATTCCCACTCCATTCTCTATCTATCCGTCCCCACTCCATTCTCTCTCTATCCGTCCCCACTTCATTCCCTCTCTATCCGTCCCCACTCCATTCCGTCTCTATCCGTCCCCAGTCCATTCTCTCTCTATCCATCCCCACTCCATTCTCTCTCTATCCGTCCCCACTCCATTCTCTCTCTATCCGACCCCACTCCATTCTCTCTCTATCCGTCCAAACTCCATTCTCTCTCAATCAGTCCTCACTCCATTCCCTCTGAATCCGTCCCCACTCCATTCCCTCTCTATCCGTCCTCACTCCATTCCCTATCTATCCGTCCACACTCCATTCCTCTCTCTATCCGTCCCCACTCCATTCCCTCTCTATCCGTCCACACTCCATTCTCTCTCTATCCATCCCCACTCCATTCGCTCTCTATCAGTCCCCACTCCATTCCCTCTCTATCCATCCCCACTCCATTCTCTCTCTATCTGTCCCCACTCCATTCCCTCTCTATCCGTCCCCACTCCATTCCCTCTCTATCCGTCCCCACACCATTCCCTCTCTATCTGTCCCCACTCCATTCTCTATCTATCCGTCCCCACTCCATTCCCTCTCTATCTGTCCCCACTCCATTCTCTCTCGATCCATCCCCACTCCATTCTCTCTTTTGCCGTCCCCACACCATTCCCTCTCTATCTATTCCCACTCCATTCTCTATCTATCCGTCCCCACTCCATTCCCTCTCTATCCGTTCCCACTCCATTTCCTCTCTATCTGTCCCCACTCCATTCCCTCACTATCCGTCCCCACTCCATTCCCTCACTATCCGTCCCCACTTCATTCCCTCTCTATCCATCCCCACTTCATTCCCCCTCTATCCGACCCCATCCCATTCTCTCTCTCCGTCCCCACTCCATTCTCTCTCTATCCGTCCCCACTCCATTCTCTCTCTATCCGTCCCCACTCCATTCTCTCTCTATCCGTCCCAACTCCATTCTCTCTCTATCCGTCCCCACTCCATTCTCTCTCTATCCGTCCCCACTCCATTCTCTCTCTATCCGTCCCCACTCCATTCCCTCTCTACCGTCCCCACTCCATTCTCTCTCTATCCGTCCCCACTCCATTCTCTCTCTATCCGTCCCCACTCCATTCCCTCTCTACCGGCCCCACTCTATTCCCTCTCTATCCGTCCCCACTCCATTCTCTCTCTATCCGTACCCACTCCATTCTCTCTCTATCCGTCCCCACTCCATTCTCTCTCTATCCGTCCCCACTCCATTCTCTCTCTATCCGTCCCCACTCCATTCCCTCTCTATCCGTCCACACTCCATTCTCTCTCTATCCATCCCCACTCCATTCGCTCTCTATCAGTCCCCACTCCATTCCCTCTCTATCCATCCCCACTCCATTCTCTCTCTATCTGTCCCCACTCCGTTCCCTCTCTACTGTCCCCACTCCATTCCCTCTCTACTGTCCCCACTCCATTCCCTCTCTATGACATCCCCACTCCATTCTCTCTCTCTCCGTCCCCACTCCATTCCCGCTCAATCCGTCCCCACTCCATTCTCTCTTCTCCCGTCCCCACTCCATTCTCTCTTCTGCCGTCCCCACTCCATTTTCTCTATCCGTCCCCACTCCATTCTCTCTCGATCTGTCCCCACTCCATTCCCTCTCTACTGTCCCCACTCCATTCCCTCTCTATCCATCCCCACTCCATTCTCTCTCTCTCCGTCCCCACTCCATTCCCGCTCTATCCGTCCCAACTCCATTCTCTCTCTTTTCGTCCCCACTCCATTCTCTCAATCAGTCCCCACTCCATTCACGCTCTATCCGTCCCCACTCCATTCTCTCTCCATCCGTCTCCACTCCGTTCCCTTTCTATCCGTCCCCACTCCATTCTCACTCTATCCGTCCCCACTTCATTCCCTCTCTATCCGTCCCCACTCCATTCCGTCTCTATCCGTCCCCAGTCCATTCTCTCTCTATCCATCCCCACTCCATTCTCTCTTCTCCCTTCCCCACGCCATTCTATCTTCTGCCGTCCCCACTCCATTCTCTCGATCCGTCCCCACTCCATTCTCTCTCTATCCGACCCCACTCCATTCTCTCTCTATCCGTCCCAACTCCATTCTCTCTCAATCAGTCCTCACTCCATTCCCTCTCAATCCGTCCCCACTCCATTCCCTCTCTATCCGTCCTCACTCCATTCCCTCTTTATCCGTCCACACTCCATTCCTCTCTCTATCCGTCCCCACTCCATTCCCTCTCTATCCGTCCACACTCCATTCTCTCTCTATCCATCCCCACTCCATTCGCTCTCTATCAGTCCCCACTCCATTCCCTCTCTATCCATCCCCACTCCATTCTCTCTCTATCTGTCCCCACTCCATTCCCTCTCTATCCGTCCCCACTCCATTCTCTCTCTATCCATCCCCACACCATTCCCTCTCTATCTGTCCCCACTCCATTCTCTATCTATCCGTCCCCACTCCATTCCCTCTCTATCTGTCCCCACTCCATTCTCTCTCGATCCATCCCCACTCCATTCTCTCTTTTGCCGTCCCCACACCATTCCCTCTCTATCTGTCCCCACTCCATTCTCTATCTATCCGTCCCCACTCCATTCCCTCTCTATCCGTTCCCACTCCATTTCCTCTCTATCTGTCCCCACTCCATTCCCTCACTATCCGTCCCCACTCCATTCCCTCACTATCCGTCCCCACTTCATTCCCTCTCTATCCATCCCCACTTCATTCCCCCTCTATCCGACCCCATCCCATTCTCTCTCTCCGTCCCCACTCCATTCTCTCTCTATCCGTCCCCACTCCATTCTCTCTCTATCCGTCCCCACTCCATTCTCTCTCTATCCGTCCCCACTCCATTCTCTCTCTATCCGTCCCCACTCCATTCTCTCTCTATCCGTCCCCACTCCATTCTCTCTCTATCCGTCCCCACTCCATTCTCTCTCTATCCGTCCCCACTCCATTCCCTCTCTACCGTCCCCACTCCATTCTCTCTCTATCCGTCCCCACTCCATTCTCTCTCTATCCGTCCCCACTCCATTCCCTCTCTACCGGCCCCACTCTATTCTCTCTCTATCCGTCCCCACTCCATTCTCTCTCTATCCGTCCCCACTCCATTCTCTCTCTATCCGTCCCCACTCCATTCTCTCTCTATCCGTCCCCACTCCATTCTCTCTCTATCCGTCCCCACTCCATTCTCTCTCTATCCGTCCCCACTCCATTCCCTCTCTATCCGTCCACACTCCATTCTCTCTCTATCCATCCCCACTCCATTCGCTCTCTATCAGTCCCCACTCCATTCCCTCTCTATCCATCCCCACTCCATTCTCTCTCTATCTGTCCCCACTCCGTTCCCTCTCTACTGTCCCCACTCCATTCCCTCTCTATGACATCCCCACTCCATTCTCTCTCTCTCCGTCCCCACTCCATTCCCGCTCAATCCGTCCCCACTCCATTCTCTCTTCTCCCGTCCCCACTCCATTCTCTCTTCTGCCGTCCCCACTCCATTTTCTCTATCTGTCCCCACTCCATTCACGCTCTCTCCGTCCCCACTCCATTCTCTCTCCATCCGTCTCCACTCCGTTCCCTTTCTATGCGTCCCCACTTCATTCCCTCTCCATCCGTCCCCACTCCATTCCGTCTCTATCCGTCCCCAGTCCATTCTCTCTCTATCCATCCCCACTCCATTCTCTCTCTATCCGGCCCCACTCCATTCCCTCTCGAACCATCCCCACTCCATTCTCTCTCGCTCCGTCCCCATTCCATTCTCTCTCTATCCGTCCCCACTCCATTCTCTGTCTGTCCGTCCCCACTCCATTCTCTCTCTGTCCGTCCCCACTCCATTCTCGCTCTATCTGTCCCCACTCCATTCTCTCACCATCCATCGTCACTCCATTCCCTCTCTATCCGTCCCCACTGCATTCCCGCTCTATCCGTCCTCACTCGATTCTCTCTCTATCCGACCCCACTCCATTCTCACTCTATCCATCCCCACTCCATTCTCTCTCTATCATCCCCACTCGTTTCTCTCTCTATCCGCCCCCACTTCATTCACTCTCTATCTGTCCCCACTCCATTCCCTCTCTATCCGCCCCCACTCCATTCTCTCTCTATCCATCCCCACTCCATTCCCTCTCTATCCGTCCCCACTCCATTCTCTCTCCATCCGTCCCCACTCCATTCCCTTTCTATCCGTCCCCACACCATTCTCTCTCTGTCCGTCCACACTCCATTCCTCTCTCTATCCGTCCCCACTCCATTCCCTCTCTATCCGTCCACACTCCATTCTCTCTCTATCCATCCCCACTCCATTCGCTCTCTATCAGTCCCCACTCCATTCCCTCTCTATCCATCCCCACTCCATTCTCTCTCTATCTGTCCCCACTCCATTCCCTCTCTATCCGTCCCCACTCCATTCTCTCTCTATCCATCCCCACACCATTCCCTCTCTATCTGTCCCCACTCCATTCTCTATCTATCCGTCCCCACTCCATTCCCTCTCTATCTGTCCCCACTCCATTCTCTCTCGATCCATCCCCACTCCATTCTCTCTTTTGCCGTCCCCACACCATTCCCTCTCTATCTGTCCCCACTCCATTCTCTATCTATCCGTCCCCACTCCATTCCCTCTCTATCCGTTCCCACTCCATTTCCTCTCTATCTGTCCCCACTCCATTCCCTCACTATCCGTCCCCACTCCATTCCCTCACTATCCGTCCCCACTTCATTCCCTCTCTATCCATCCCCACTTCATTCCCCCTCTATCCGACCCCATCCCATTCTCTCTCTCCGTCCCCACTCCATTCTCTCTCTATCCGTCCCCACTCCATTCTCTCTCTATCCGTCCCCACTCCATTCTCTCTCTATCCGTCCCCACTCCATTCTCTCTCTATCCGTCCCCACTCCATTCTCTCTCTATCCGTCCCCACTCCATTCTCTCTCTATCCGTCCCCACTCCATTCTCTCTCTATCCGTCCCCACTCCATTCCCTCTCTACCGTCCCCACTCCATTCTCTCTCTATCCGTCCCCACTCCATTCTCTCTCTATCCGTCCCCACTCCATTCCCTCTCTACCGGCCCCACTCTATTCTCTCTCTATCCGTCCCCACTCCATTCTCTCTCTATCCGTCCCCACTCCATTCTCTCTCTATCCGTCCCCACTCCATTCTCTCTCTATCCGTCCCCACTCCATTCTCTCTCTATCCGTCCCCACTCCATTCCCTTTCTATCAGTCCACACTCCATTCTCTCTCTATCCATCGCCACTCCATTCGCTCTCTATCAGTCCCCACTCCATTCCCTCTCTATCCATCCCCACTCCATTCTCTCTCTATCTGTCCCCACTCCGTTCCCTCTCTACTGTCCCCACTCCATTCCCTCTCTATGACATCCCCACTCCATTCTCTCTCTCTCCGTCCCCACTCCATTCCCGCTCAATCCGTCCCCACTCCATTCTCTCTTCTCCCGTCCCCACTCCATTCTCTCTTCTGCCGTCCCCACTCCATTTTCTCTATCTGTCCCCACTCCATTCACGCTCTCTCCGTCCCCACTCCATTCTCTCTCCATCCGTCTCCACTCCGTTCCCTTTCTATCCGTCCCCACTTCATTCCCTCTCTATCCGTCCCCACTCCATTCCGTCTCTATCCGTCCCCAGTCCATTCTCTCTCTATCCATCCCCACTCCATTCTCTCTCTATCCGGCCCCACTCCATTCCCTCTCTAACCGTCCCCACTCCATTCCCTCTCAAACCATCCCCACTCCATTCTCTCTCGCTCCGTCCCCATTCCATTCTCTCTCTATCCGTCCCCACTCCATTCTCTGTCTGTCCGTCCCCACTCCATTCTCTCTCTGTCCGTCCCCACTCCATTCTCGCTCTATCTGTCCCCACTCCATTCTCTCACCATCCATCGTCACTCCATTCCCTCTCTATCCGTCCCCACTGCATTCCCGCTCTATCCGTCCTCACTCGATTCTCTCTCTATCCGACCCCACTCCATTCTCACTCTATCCATCCCCACTCCATTCTCTCTCTATCATCCCCACTCGTTTCTCTCTCTATCCGCCCCCACTTCATTCACTCTCTATCTGTCCCCACTCCATTCCCTCTCTATCCGCCCCCACTCCATTCTCTCTCTATCCATCCCCACTCCATTCCCTCTCTATCCGTCCCCACTCCATTCTCTCTCCATCCGTCCCCACTCCATTCCCTTTCTATCCGTCCCCACACCATTCTCTCTCTGTCCGTCCCCACTCCATTCTCTCTCTGTCCGTCCCCACTCCGTTCCCTCTCTATCCGTCCCCACTCCATTCTCTCTCTATCCGTCCCTACTCCATTCCCTGTCTATCCGTCCCCACTCCATTCCCGCTCTATCCTTCCCTACTCCACTCCAGCTCCATCCGTCCCCACTCAATTCCAGCTCTATCAGTCCGCACTCCATTCTCTCTACTGCCGTCCCACTCCATTCTCTCTTCTGCCGGCCTCACTCCATTCTCTCTCGATCCGTCCCCACTCCATTCTCTCTCTATCCATCCCCACACCATTCCCTCTCTATCTGTCCCCACTCCATTCTCTATCTATCCGTCCCCACTCCATTCTCTATCTCTCCGTCCCCACTCCATTCCCCCTCTATCCGTCTCCACTCCATTCTCTCAAACCGTCCCCACTCCATTCCCGCTCTATCCGTCCCCACTCCATTCTCTCTCTACCCGTCCCCACTCCATTCTCTCAAACCGTCCCCACTCCATTCCTGCTCTATCAGTCCGCACTCCATTCTCTCTTCTGCCGTCCCCACTCCATTCTCTCTATCCATCCCCAATCCATTCTCTCTCTACCCGTCCCCACTCCATTCTCTCTCCATTCGTCCCAACTCCATTCCCTTCCTATCCGTCCCCACTTCATTCCCTCTCTATCCGTCCCTACTCCATTCCCTCTCTATCCGTCCCCACTCCATTCTCTCTATATCCGTCCCTACTCCAATCCCACTCCATCCGTGCCCACTCCATTCCCACTCTATCCCCTCTCTATCCGTCCCCACTCCATTCTCTCTCCATCCGTCCCCACTCCATTCCCTCTCTATCCGTCCCCACTCCATTCTCTCTCCATCCGTCCCCACTCCATTCCCTTTCTATCCGTCCCCACACCAATCCCTCTCTATCCGTCCCCACTCCATTCTCTCTCTGTCCGTCCCCACTCCGTTCCCTCTCTATCCGTCCCCACTCCATTCTCTCTCTATCCATCCCTACTCCATTCCCTGTCTATCCGTCCCCACTCCATTCCCGCTCTATCCTTCCCTACTCCACTCCAGCTCCATCCGTCCCCACTCAATTCCAGCTCTATCAGTCCGCACTCCATTCTCTCTACTGCCGTCCCACTCCATTCTCTCTTCTGCCATCCTCACTCCATTCTCTCTATCCATCCCCACTCCATTCTCTCTCTATCCGTCTCCACTCCATTCTCTCAAACCGTCCCCACTCCATTCCCGCTCTATCCGTCCCCACTCCATTCTCTCTCCATCCGTCCCAACTCCATTCCCTTCCTATCCGTCCCCACTCCATTCCCTCGCTATCCGTCCCCACTTCATTCCCTCTCTCTCCATCCCTACTCCATTCCCTCTCTATCCGTCCCCACTCCATTCTCTCTATATCCGTCCCCACTCCATTCCCACTCCATCCGTCCCCACTCCATTCCCACTCTATCCAACCCCACTCCATTCCCTCTCTATCCGTCCCCACTCCATTCTCTCTCTATCAGTCCCTACTACATTCCCACTCGATCCGTCCCCACTCCATTCCCTCACTATCCGTCCCCACTCCATTCTCTCTCTATCCGTCCCCACTCCATTCTCTCTCTATCCGTCCCCACTCCATTCTCTCTCTATCCATCCCAACTCTATTCCCTCTCTATCCGTCCCCACTCCTTTCTCTCTCTATCCGTCCCCACTCCATTCCCTCTCTATCTGTCCCCACTCCATTCTCTATCTATCCGTCCCCACTCCATTCCCTCTCTATCCGTCCCCACTCCATTTTATCTCTATCCGTCCCCACTCCATTCTTTCTCTATCCGTCCCCACTCCATTCTCTCTCTATCCGTCCCCACTCCATTCTCGCTCTATCCGTATCCACTCCATTCTCGCTCTATCCGTCCCCACGCCATTCGCTCTCTATCCGTCCCCACTCCATTCCCGCTCTATCCGTCCCCACTCCAGTATCTCTCTATCCGTACCCACTGCATTCTCTCATCTGCCGTCCCCACTCCATTCTCTCTCTATCCGTCACCACTCCTTACTCTCTCTATCCGTCCCCACTCCATTCTCTCTCTATCCGTCCCCACTCCATTCCCTCTCTAACCGTCCCCACTCCATTCCCCTCTCTATCCATCCCCACTCGATTCCCTCTCTATCCGTCCCCACTTATTTCCCTCTCTATCCGGCCCCACTCCATTCCCTCACTATCCGTCCCCACTCCATTCTCTCTTCTGCCGTCCCCACTCCATTCTCTCTCTATCCGTCCCCACTCCATTCTCTCTCTATCCGTCCCCACTCCATTCTCTCTCTATCCGTCCCCACTCCATTCTCTCTCTATCCGTCCCCACTCCATTCTCTCTCTATCCGTCCCCACTCCATTCTATCTCTATCCATCCACACTGCATTCTCTCAATATCCGTCGCCACTCCATTCCCCCTCGATCCGTCCCAACTTCATTCTCTCTCAATCCGTCCCCACTCCATTCTCTCTTCTCCCTTCCCCACTCCATTCTATCTTCTGCCGTCCCCACTCCATTCTCTCTATCCGTCCCCACTCCATTCTCTCTCTATCCGTCCCCACTCCATTCTCTCTCGATCCGTCCCCACTCCATTCTCTCAATCCGTCCCCACTCCATTCCCGCACTATCCGTCCCCACTCGATTCCCTCGGTGTCCGTGCCCACTCCATTCCCTCTCTATCCGTCCCCACTCCATTCTCTCCATCCGTCCCCACTCCATTCCCCCTCTATCCGTCCCCATCCCGTTCTCACTATCCGTCCCTACTCCATTCTCTCTCTATCCGTCCCCACTCTATTCTCTCTCTATCCGTCCCCACTCCATTCTCTCTTCTCCCGTCCCCACTCTATTCTCTCTTCTGCCGTCCCCACTCCATTCTCTCGATCCGCCCTCACTCCATTCTCTCTCTATCCGTCCCCACTCCATTCTCGCTCAATCCGTCCCCACTCCATTCCCACTCTATCCGTCCCCACTCCATTCTCTCTCCATCCGTCCCCACTCCATTCCCTTTCTATCCGTCCCCACTCCATTCTCTCTCTGTTCGTCCCCACTCCATTCTCTCTCTGTCCGTCCCCACTCCATTCCCTCTCTATCCGTCCCCACTCCATTCCCTCTCTATCCGTCCCCACTCCATTCTCTCTCTATCCGTCCCTACTCCATTCCCTGTCTATCCGTCCCCACTCCATTCCCGCTCTATCCTTCCCTACTCCACTCCAGCTCTATCCATCCCCACTCAATTCCAGCTCTATCAGTCCGCACTCCATTGTCTCTACTGCCGTCCCCACTCCATTCTCTCTATCCATCCCCAATCCATTCCCGCTCTATCCGTCCCCACTCCATTCTCTCTCCATCCGTCCCAACTCCATTCCCTTTCTATCCGTCCACACTCCATTCCCTCGCTATCCGTCCCCACTTCATTCCCTCTCTATCCGTCCCTACTCCATTCCCTCTCTATCCGTCCCCACTCCATTCTCTCTATATCCGTCCCTACTCCATTCCCACTCCATCCGTCCCCACTCCATTCCCACTCTATCCAACCCCACTCCATTCCCTCTCTATCCGTCCCCACTCCATTCTCTCTCCATCCGTCCCCACTCCATTCCCTCTCCATCCGTCCCCACTCCATTCCCTCTCCATCCGTCCCCACTCCATTCTCTCTCTATCAGTCCCCACTCCATTCCCACTCTATCCGTCCCCACTCCATTCCCTCTCTATCCGTCCCCACTCCATTCTCTCTCTATCCGTCCCCACTCCATTCGCTGTCTATCCGTCCCCACTCCATTCCCTCTCCATCCGTCCCCACTCCATTCCCTCTCCATCCGTCCCCACTCCATTCCCTCTCTATCCGTCCCCACTCCTTTCTCTCTCTATCCGTCCCCACTCCATTCCCTCTCTATCCGTCCCCACTCCATTCCCTCTCTATCTGTCCCCACTCCATTCTCTATCTATCCGTCCCCACTCCATTCCCTCTCTATCCGTCCCCACTCCATTTTTTCTCTATCCGTCCCCACTCCATTCATTCTCTATCCATCCCCACTCCATTCTCTCTCTATCCATCCCCACTCCATTCTCGCTCTATCCGTCCCCACTCCATTCTCGCTCTATCCGTCCCCACTCCATTCCCTCTCTATCCGTCCCCACTCCATTCCCGCTCTATCCATCCCCACTCCAGTATCTCTCTATCCGTCCCCACTCGATTCTCTCTCTATCCGTCCCCACTCTATTCCCTCTCTATCCATCCCCGCTCCATTTCCTCTCTACCGTCCCCACTCCATTCTCTCTCTATCCGTCCCCACTCCATTCTCTCTCGATCCGTCCCCACTCCATTCTCTCTCGATCCGTCCCCACTCCATTCTCTCTCTATCCGTCCCCACTCCATTCTCTCTCTATCCGTCCCCGCTCTATTCCCTCTCTATCAGTCCCCACTCCATTCCCACTCTATCCGTCCCCACTCCATTCTCTCTTCTCCCGTCCCCACTCCATTCTCTCTTCTCCCGTCCCCACTCTATTCCCTCTTCTGCCGTCCCCACTCCATTCTCTCGATCCGCCCCCACTCCATTCTCTCTCTATCCGTCCCCACTCCATTCTCTCAATCCGTCCCCACTCCATTATGCTCTATCCGTCCCCACTCCATTCTCTCTCCATCCCTCCCCACTCCATTCCCTTTCTATCCGTCCGCACTCCATTCTCTCTACTGCCGTCCCCACTCCATGCTCTCTATCCATCCCCACTCCATTCTCTCTCTATCCGTCCCCACTCCATTCTCTCAAACCGTCCCCACTCCATTCCCGCTCTATCCGTCCCCACTCCATTCTCTCTCCATCCGTCCCAACTCCATTCTCTCTCTATCCGTCCCCACTCCATTCCCACTCCATCCGTCCCCACTCCATTCCCACTCTGTCCAACCCCACTCCATTCCCTCTCTATCCGTCCCCACTCCATTCTCTCTCCATCCGTCCCCACTCCATTCCCTCTCCATCCGTCCCCACTCCATTCTCTCTCTATCAGTCCCCACTCCATTCCCACTCTATCCGTCCCCACTCCATTCCCTCTCTATCCGTCCCCACTCCATTCGCTGTCTGTCCGTCCCCACTCCATTCCCTCTCTATCCGTCCCCACTCCATTCTCTCTCTATCCGTCCCAACTCCATTCCCTCTCTATCTGTCCCCACTCCTTTCTCTCTCTATCCGTCCCCACTCCATTCCCTCTCTATCCGTCCCCACTCCATTTTTTCTCTATCCGTCCCCACTCCATTCTCTCTCTATCCATCCCCACTCCATTCTCTCTCTATCCATCCCCACTCCATTCTATCTCTATCCGTCCCCACTCCATTCTCGCTCTATCCGTCCCCACTCCATTCTCGCTCTATCCGTCCCCACTCCATTCCATCTCTATCTGTCCCCACTCCATTCCCGCTCTATCCGTCCCCACTCCAGTATCTCTCTATCCGTCCCCACTGCATTCT